>NW_006487783.1:0-700 GCF_000325575.1 Pteropus alecto | reverse complement strand
GAAATATCCAGATTAGAAATATTAAAATGTAAACACCTGTTTGAAAAGATCCCCCCAGGAGCCTTAACTACCTGTGTGCAGATGAGGCAGCGGGGCTGGAAAATATGGGGATAGAAAGCTTTGGCTAAGATTGACCTTGGGGATGAGAACAGCTGGGAATTTAAAAGTTCAGCAATTATCTAAATGCAGAAAGAGGAGAAAGACTGTTTCCTTCAAAGCCCAGCCTATGCTCTATCAGAACTAATACTGATTGTTTTTGACAAGAAAAAAAAGGAAAAAGAAAGACAGCAAGAAGCACCACCACCGACATCTAGTTAAGAGAAAACAACTCAGACTGAACATGACTCATCCAAAAGCAAACAAGTCAATTAAACCAAGGATGTTTCTGAAACAACCCAGTCCCCCTCTGGCTCAGCTACTAAATCGCATCTTGCTTACTTCTCGGCTCAAAGACAGAAAGAAAACAGAAGGTGGGACACAGCTTGGATTTATGCATGAAGAAAACGATGGTGATAAAAGCCAGGGCTTTGAAAAGCTTTCAGAGCTGCTAGTCTCCCAACTGAGAACTGTTTAAAACAGCACCATCCAATAAGAGCTGCATATATACAAGTCAAATTCTAAGATTCCCTCTGGACATGCTTTCCAGAATTCCAGAATAATATGGCTATGTCTCCTTGTCTTGCTCCTCTCCTTTCCTCCC
>NW_006487782.1:0-699 GCF_000325575.1 Pteropus alecto | reverse complement strand
GAACGGCGAGGAGGCTTCTGCAACACTTGACAACGTGTGGTCTGGCTGGGAGCTGGGCTAGGATAGCATCTGTCCAGGCACGTGCTGGGTTCACCCAAACAGATACCTCGTCTTCCATTAATGATCCGGTGGCAGGAACATCGTGCTATTTCAAACACAGATCTTTGGCTAAAAGGATGTTTAATCTGAGAACAACTCAGAAACATTTGGTGAGAGGCCCCAGGACATCACAGAAGATGCAGAGGCGATGAGATGAAGGGCTAAGTTGGAAAGGCTCAAGGCATCCCCTGGACCCAGACGGACACTTGACTCCTGTGCGGTGGCTCGCCGGCCACGGAGCGGCCATGAGCCAGAGCACAGAGGGAGGGCTTATACCATGCTGCTGCTCCTGCTGCAGGTCTGCGCTGTGCTGGAGGCCCTGGGCAGCCTGGGACACTGCCGGTGGTGACGGGCTGTCCTCACCGCTGATTGCTCTGCTGACAGGTCTCACTGGAGTTGGGCCTTGGAGCATCTCAGAGGCACAGACCCGGCGTCTCTCACTCACCGTTGGCTTCTGGGTTCTGCTCACCACAGCGTTTCTCATTTTCTCCAATCGCACATCCCAAAGGACTAATTCCTGACCGGAAACTGGGGGAGGGGGAGGGGCAGAGAAATGAAGGGCTCGAACCGGAGACCACGATGGGCTCACGGTTACCCTCT
>NW_006487781.1:0-700 GCF_000325575.1 Pteropus alecto | reverse complement strand
TATCAGTTTGTTTCTAGGCTTTTAATGCAATTTTTGTCTGTGCTTTCACCAGTTACTACTTTAGTGTAGCTTTATATTTTAATAAATAGTTTTGTGAGTGTAAGTCCTGAATTCATTTTTATTTTTGTTTCAAAAATTTGTGGGCTATTTCTGCTTCTTATTTTCTTAAAATAAATTTGTCAGGTTTAAAAAATCCAGATGGGATTCTGATTGAAATTGCTTTAAATTTAAAGTTAATTTTGAGAAAATTAACATGTTTATAGTAATGAAACTTCCCATCCACAAATATAGAAGTATCTCTATTTGGTAAAATCATTTTGTTATGTGTAACAGTTATTTTGTGGATTTCTTCATTTTATCTTGTACATTTTTTTGTTAAATTTATTTCTGGGCGTTTTATATTTTTGTTGCATCCATAAATAGGATTTTTTGCCTACTACATTTTCTAACCAGTTATTGCTGAATGTTAAGTAGATCTTCATTTTATAAGCAGACATCTTTCTGAATTTTTTTTTATATATCTTAAATTATTTCAGTTCAGTCTCTTGAGCTATTTATATTTATGGTGATGTATACAAATAATAGTTTTTAGATTATTTCCTATAGATGACCTCTTTATTTTTGTTTCCTGCCTTATTGCATTGGATAGAAGTTCTAAAACAATATTTAAAATAATGGTTTTGGACATCAGGGCTGCATT
>NW_006487780.1:0-699 GCF_000325575.1 Pteropus alecto | reverse complement strand
GTTGCCTCACCTAAAAAAATAAAAATAAATAAAAACAAAAATAAAAAGTAATATAAATAAAATAAAATCCTGCCCAGTCATGTGAATAAGGATCACAAATTATCCTGCACCAACATGCATGTCCTTCTACTCTCTCCTGAATCCCTAGAAGGGAACTTCAATGGAGCCACTTTTATACAGTTATCTGAAATAAATTTGACAACTGTGAATGCTGTGCTCAAATATCAGTACAAATGCCAAAAGTAAGAAGTAGCAGATTTTTATAATTTCCCTCAGTTCTGTTCGCTTTGACTATTGTATCAGTTAGCTATCGCTGTATAATGAGCTACCACAAAAGCAAATGGTTTAATATAATTCCTTTATTTTCTAATGGGTTTCTATAGTGGGAAAGTGTTCTTTTCTCTGCTGGTCTCCTCATGAGTATGTAGTCTCTTATGGGTCAGCTGGGGTGTCTCAGCTGACGTTGGCTGGGATTTCTAGTATATTAGGGGCTCAGCTATTGTGATTGATCTAGGGAGAGCTTGGCTGGAATAAATGAGCTCTGTCTCCATGTCCTCTCCAACTCTGGAAAGCCCACCTGGATCTGTTCATATGGCAAGGATTCCTATTGCGAGCAGTAGAAATGCACCAAGGCATGGGAAAGCACACTGTCACTTCTGCCATTTTCATTGGCCCAAATAAATAATAAAATCTCAGTCC
>NW_006487779.1:0-699 GCF_000325575.1 Pteropus alecto | reverse complement strand
CCCGGCCGGGACTCTGCAGATCTGGAGAGAAGTGGCCGGGAACAGCCGGGAGGCTGGGTCATCGGAGGACAGTCACGTCAGGGCCTGGGACTGCGTGTGCGAGCAGGCGCCCTGAGCGCCACAGCCAGGGCCTCTCTTCCTGACCCAGGACAGTCGGGTGCAGGTGCCTGTGCCCAGGCCTGCCATGGCCACAGGACACGAGCTGGCAGGGGGAGAGGCGGTGACGTTTTGTGCCACCTGCAGTCCTCAGGCCAGCTGCTGGGTGGCCACGGACGTGCTCTTGGCAGGCCCCGAAAGAGCCCTTTGTGGCGGCTGGCACCTCTGGCATCGTTGGAGGCGGTTGGGCTTAGCGGCCTTGGGGCCACCAGCTGCGGCGGCCTGCCCAGAGGGGCCAGCTCCACCGTTCATGGCCGGGCTGGCAGGTTCACGGGGCATGTGTCCCCAAGCAAAGCAGGACGAGCTCTGCCCCTTTTTCTGGCAGTGGGGGCTTTTGGCCTTCAGCCTGGAGCCACTTTCCCAGGCTGACCCCGGCGGCCCGGCCCCGTGGGAGGGCAGCAGTGACCCCAGCTCACCCCAGGCAGGGGGGCAGTCACGTCCCCTGTCTGGCCCAGTGGCCCCCTCGGTGCCTGTAATTGGCAGGGCCACAAGGAGGGTTTTGTTGACCCCTCAGCAGCGAGGGCAGGCCCAGGGGGTGTGGGG
>NW_006487778.1:0-699 GCF_000325575.1 Pteropus alecto | reverse complement strand
TGGCACTTTGTTATGGCAGCCCTAGGAGACTAATACATCATGTATGAAACAGTCTCAGCATTTTGGCTGACTACAATTACAGTCCTGAGGAACTATGGGCTGGATGTTCTTAGGATTATTGTGGTCTCTCACTGCACCAGGAAGTTTGCAGTCACCCATTGTGAGAGTAGTTGATAGGTCAGTGTCTTCCCTAGGAGGAGCTTTTATCTCTTTCCTTCCCTTCCCTTCCCTTCCCTGTCTCTTCTTTTCTTCCCTCCCTCCCTCCCTCTTTCTTTTCTTTCTTCCTTCCATCTTTCCTTCCTCCCTTCCTTTCTAAGTTCACCTTGATTATGCTATCTATCTCCGTAAGAGTGGATCAATTTGCATTTTTCTAGTTATGGAAGGGGTTGCTTATGGAAATATAAATTAATAGAAACCATATTTTCAATGTATTATAATTTAATTTTAGCATTTCAGCCTGCTGTCCAAGTTAGCCTCCTGGCTCATTGCCAACTACTTAACAGGGCTTGGGTCATGCCTACTCCTTGTCCCAACGCTGGGGTAGGGTACAGGAATAGGGTACAAATGTACATACTCACATTACTAATTTTTTCTTAAACTGAAAATTTTATTTGTCGTAGTTTATGCCTCAGCAAAATGTTTCTGGCTTCAATGTGGCTATATTACAATGGCTAAGGCAGAATAGCTTGATCAAAATGT
>NW_006487777.1:0-699 GCF_000325575.1 Pteropus alecto | reverse complement strand
CACTTTGACCATTTTCAGATGTATTATTCAGTGGCATTAATTATATTCATACTGTTCTGCAACTATCACCACTGTCTATTCAAGGAGCCATTTTTACATGAAGAAATAATGGTCCGGAATCAGCAAAGGGAACAGTAAGAACACACAGCAACAGCAAAAATTCAGACTTCCTTCTTCCCAGCACTTCCACTCCCCTTCTAGGAGATTTAGCAGCCTCATTTTGAGAGGCCGTCATTTTTTAAAAACAGTTGGGTTGCAGCTAAGGCAAAGAAGTGTGGGAAGATTCTGTATAAAGGTTAATAATATAGGGTAACCTGATTTCAGTGTAACAGGGATCCAGGGAGCACACCAGACAGGATTTCTTGGTGGAGCAGTGAGAGCAAATTTTGGAGGCTCAGGACAAGCATGTGGATAGGTACCAGGGACAGGTGTGAGTGTTTTGTTGTGCTGACTCGGACTAGGTGCTGGTGGTGTCTCATACTAGATCACTCTTCCTGCTTTCAGCCCGGTCAGTGTGTACTCTTGTTACTGCTAGAAACTGATTCTATAGAAATGTTTGCATAAGTGCACAAAGATTTATGTACAAAGAATCTTATTACACTTCTGTGACAGGAAAAATTAGGAACAATTCAAATATTTATCAATATCAAAATAGTTAAATAAATTGCCTCAACTTTTACTTTCTTGTTTCTGTAGAAG
>NW_006487776.1:0-699 GCF_000325575.1 Pteropus alecto | reverse complement strand
TCCTCCTCCTCCTCCTCCTTCTTCTATGAATAAATATGCTATCCTATCTCTAAGATGGGATTAATAATAAGCATAGTTTAAAAGACTTCCTTTTGTTCTTATGTGTTCTTTTTAATTCTCCTAGGATATCAGTTCTAGAAACACAAACACGCGTATAAACATGCTATTTTTACTTTGTCCTCTATAAACTGAAAAACAAACAAACAAACAGACAGAGGAAATTTATAGTCTCATATTCTGCATGATTCTATGAGGAAATCTTCCAGATCCCTGGTCAAAATTAAGTAAAACAAATTCCTCTTTCTAATTTTTTACCTTTTGAATCTGTCACTAAATGCTATCAATGATTGTTTATATATAACTTCTTCCATCATTTCTTTCCAGACTTTTACAACCATATAAAGTGACTTTTCACTTTTTTCTGCCCCCTAAGCCTGATTGTATGCAATACTCTCTCCCTTATGAGGTTTATGGCAGTCCCTTTCCGACATTGAGAAATGTCTAAAGATCAGCATCAAGGTCAGCAGTCTCACAGGCAATTCTAAGACTTTTCCATAGGCAGGAGCAGCCATATTTTAGTTTCTCTGTCACTTTGAGGAGCAACACCTTATACCTGTGTTAGCACAACACAAGTGTGCCTCTTCCAAAGAAGTGGCTGTGTGTGGGAGGAACTTAAATAGAACCTGCGTGTCTTCTTCC
>NW_006487775.1:0-699 GCF_000325575.1 Pteropus alecto | reverse complement strand
AGAAACTACGAGGCTGGATGAGATGGGACAGGGAGGCATGGCCCGTTGTCTCTCAGGCTTTGGAGAACCCTTGCCCAGGGGTGTTTCAGGACCACGGACAGCACACAGCTCCGGGGTCCAGCGTTCCCCTACTACCTGGAACCTTGGACTTTCAGAACTGTGTATAGATTATTCACTTTGCTGAAGTGTCTCCCTTCTCCTCCATTTTTTGGCTTCATAAATGTCTCATGTTTCAGAACCCAGCTCAAATGCCCCCTCCTGGATGATGGAGCCACTGTCTTTCCTTGTCGTCTCTGGAATAAGTGTTGGTTCTTCGCCGTTTTCAAGATAGGGTTGCCAGACTAGTGATTTTGGGGTGAGTGTTGGTTTGATGAGGAAAGCACCTCTCTTTTCTTCTGAGGCTCCCCAGACCTTAACAGATTTTCTGTTCCTCTGACTTTGTGGTGGAGATGGCAAATTTTATTCCCACCGTGCAGTGGGAGAACAGCCCTCAGGGAGGTTTGGTGCTTGACTCAGCGATAGACAAGGGTGTCAGAAATTCCCTAGCTGAGGCCGACTGTACAGTGCTCAATCTAATACCTAATGTTTGTGAGGGGAACAGGGGCAGCTGCCAGCCCCAGCTTTCTCCTCCCAGCTGGGGCCGGAAGGGCAGTAATAGCAGGTTTGGGGAAGAAGCTCTCTCTTCCTCGGGCTTTTCCT
>NW_006487774.1:0-699 GCF_000325575.1 Pteropus alecto | reverse complement strand
AAAGTTGTTTCCACGTGAATTAGAGGGTTGGGTGGGAGCGATGTCAGTTACAGAACCCCACTCTCGTCTCCATCTAATTTTGTCTTAGCAGCTCTTTTAAACTGCTAAATCTGGTTTTAAAGTACGATGATTTTGTTTTCGGAGGGTGTGAAACAGCTGCCGCCGTTCGGATGCGAAGCCCGTCTTCCATTTTATTTCTGTAAGAGCGTGGCCACATCAGGCCCAGCCAAGGAGGCAGCCGAGGAGCCTCTTGCCTCAGAAAGCACTGAAGAAAGGACAAGGGGCCCTTCTCAGAGGCAGCCGTTTCTTAGAATGGGGAATGAAGGGGAGACCAGTGCAAAGCAAAACTCAGCTCCTGCACTCAAGGGCTGTGAACTAGCCTTTCCTGTTGAGAGCAGAGTGGTAACTCCAGGGAGGGTGAATTACCCATCAGCTTCGCAGGACACATGGATCATTGGTCCCTCAATCAAGAGGAAGAATAGCCTATCTGGAAAAAAAAAACAACAACAACCCATGCTCCTCCTTGATGGACATCAGCTTTCATGCTCCTCTGCCACTTTTCGCTAAGCATGAAGTTGCATACTTGCCCCTCCACCATGAGCATGCACAATGTTAAAAACTAGAAACATGGAGTGTCTCATTTCTTTTTAGTAACTAGGTCAGGCAACACTTGACCTGTGTGTCTGCGAGGCTAGAGCT
>NW_006487773.1:0-699 GCF_000325575.1 Pteropus alecto | reverse complement strand
CCACTGTGAATAGCGCTGCTATGAACATTCGTGGACAAGAATCTATTTGAACACGTTTTCGATTCTTGGGAGTATAAACCTCAGAGTGGTCATGTGGTCATTCTGCTAGATTTGTTGAGCAGCTGTCAGACTGTTCCACACTGGCTGTGTCATTTTACACTCCCAATAGCAGTGCATGAGGGTTCCAATTTCTCCACCTTCTCACCAACGCTTATTTTCCACTTTTTGGTTCTAGCCACCCTGTTGAGAGTGAAGTCGGGTCTTGTTTGGTTTTGATTGGCAGTTCCTTTACAAAGTTAAATGACATTCAAGTTAATGACATTATCTTTTCACGTACTTGTCTGGCCATTCCTCTGTCTCCTCTGGAGGCATGTCTATTCAAATCCTCTGCCTAATTTTTAATTACATTGTCTTTTTGTTGTTGAGTTCTAAGAGTCCAGTATATATTCTAGATACTAGACCCTTACCAGGTTTACGATTTGCAATATTTTCTCCCAGACACCCTACAGAGGCTGTCTTTTCATTTTCTTGATAGTGACCTTTGATGCATACATTTTAAATTTTTGAATAATCCCACTTATCTCTTTTGTTTGTTGTTGTTGTCCATGTTTTTGGTGTCATATCTAAGAATCCATAGCCATTTTCAAGGTCATGAAAATGTACCAGGTTTTCTTCTAAGAGTTTTATAGTTTTAGCTCT
>NW_006487772.1:0-699 GCF_000325575.1 Pteropus alecto | reverse complement strand
GATCTGCCACTTTGATGTTTGCTCTCATCTCTGGGCATGAATGTCTAATCCAGGCCACCAGCCAGGCTAAAGCTGAGAGCCTTGGACATACGCCTTTTCTGGGAGAGGAGCCCTTCTTCCCCACCCCAATACCGCTTATTAAATTCCATCTCCACCTGCTGACTCTGACCCAAATCCCACCTCTTTCAAAAGCCTCTCTGACGTTTCCTCGTTTCACGAATTCTGGGCCTGAGCCAGCTCTGCCCCTCTCCTGACCACAAGCACTGCCCTGCCCCAGACAAGGTGCTCATGGAAAGCAGGGACTGAAGTCGCCTTCATCTCTGCTTGGCCCACGGAAGGTACTTGATCAAAGTTTATTTCTTCATTCACGTTTTTGTTTGGGGCAACATTTCCTGCTTGGCCCCCAGCCTCATCTTCATGGCCCAAACTTTAGGATTGTAAGAACCTCTCACTGGTTCATCTGCCTCTGTCCCTAGGAGGAAACTGAGATTCGGAGAGCAGAGTGCACAGCCAGGCCGGCCAGTCTCACATTCAGTCTTCCTTCACCCTGTAGACACTCTGCCTCGGCCCCGGGGCCCTGCTGCCGCTGCTCCTGCCTGGCTTCTCTGGCTTATGTTTTATCTTCCGTTGCTTCTGCCTCTGCTCTTTCTGCTTCTGTTGTTTGGGCTGCTGCTTCCCCCACCCCACTTTTTTTTTTTT
>NW_006487771.1:0-699 GCF_000325575.1 Pteropus alecto | reverse complement strand
CAGTCCCTGGTGCCAAAAAGGTTGAGGACTGCTGTAATACATACAGGAAACAATTTTTGTGTTTTGTATATGTATTAAAAAACAATTTTGTACTTTACTAAACATTAGTTCTTGGTTCTCTTTTCATGATAGCAGATCTCCTTCATTCATTTTACAAGTTGCACAGTATGTGCCATAATTCGTTGAACCATTTTCTTATTGAAAAACAGTTGGTTATTTCTACATTTTTGCTATCAAATAGTGCTGCGATGAGTGCTGCTGCACACATGTTGTTATGCACTTGTGCTACTTCTGTAGCTTAGAGTCCTAGAAATGTAACCTCTGGGTCATAGGGTGCAGACAATTTAAATATTGAGAGAGAATGCAAACTTGTTCTTCTAATGCGGTTGTAACAATTTTCACCTTCATGACAGTGTGTCACTGCCCATTTTCCCATACTCTAGCCTTAAGAGGGTACTGTTAACCTATTTAAATTTTTGCAAAACAATTAGGCAAAAATGCTACTGCATTGTTGTTTAATTTTCATTTTTTTATTAGTATAGTTACATAGCTTTTCATAAGTCTATATACCACTTATATTTCCATTCCCATGAATTGACTCAGGTCCTTTATCCATTTTCTTATTGAATTTTGAATGTTTCTTAGTGCTTTCTATGTGCTTTTTATACAGTATGAATATTAATTCTATCGTGTATTGTA
>NW_006487770.1:0-699 GCF_000325575.1 Pteropus alecto | reverse complement strand
ATCTGCTAACGGTGAGCAGGACTGTGACAGGGTCTGTGTGGAGCCAGGAGAAGACCTGCAGAGGCCACTTTAAGGAACGGGAGAGGACGCTGGATCCGCCAGGCTTGCCCACAGCAGATGACAGAAAACCCTGCTCAAACGAACTTGAACAGAAAGGAAAGCCACCGGAGCGTGCAGTGAAAAGGGCTGCATCTCGGAGTTCAAACAATGCCATCCGAACTTGGTTTCTTGCCTTCTCTCTGTTCTGCTGGCTTCGGTTCTCAGGAAACAGCTCTGTCCCACGTAGCCATGGATTCGTCTTCTTGGGATGAAGTACAGAGAAGAAGTTTTCTTCCTGGAGGTCATGCCTTAGTCCCGGCATTGACCTGGACTAGACCGGTTTGGGTCTTAAGCTCATTCTGGAACCAATCACTGTGGCTAGGGATTTAGGTTACTCTCTGTGATGGCTTTGATCCAATCGTCACGGCTGGGGGATTTCGGGGTGCGGAAGAGCCAGACTTAGGCCACGTGTTCCAGCCCTAAAGACTCTGCTGGAGCCTTACTCAACCCAAATTTCCCCAAAGTGGGAAGAAGATGAGGAAATCGATCTAGGGCAGGCAAGGACTGTCAATGCAAACGACAGGCATGGCTTTAGGCCAAGAAGGACTCGGATGCTCTCAGTAAAGCGGAAAGAGCTAGAGTGAGGGAGGAGCTTAGGGC
>NW_006487769.1:0-698 GCF_000325575.1 Pteropus alecto | reverse complement strand
CTGGGCCCCTGGGGACAGGTGAGAGCTTTCAGGTGAGTGCAGTGGGGAGTCTCAAAGACTCTTGGTCTAGAGGAGGCAACAGAGTCAGGTTGACTTTTCCACTCTTGACTCCTTTCATGTGCGAATCTCCCAGATTCATTTAGCCTGATTAGAGGGAGGGAGGAAATGTCAGCGGCTGGACAGGTGGTTCTCCAGGAAGAGGCGTCGGGGAGCAACACCCCGTCTCGGCAACCAGTCGTGCACTGAACAGCCTAGATGAATCGGGTCCTTGTCCAGAAGTCCACGGACCCCTAGGCGAGATGTGCAAAATTTGGGATCTGGGGAATGGGCTCAGAAATTTAGCAAAGAGTTGGGGGTGTCCTACCCCCAGCTACTTAAGAGCTTGTTATATGGCACGAGACAGCCGAGCCTTTGGTCACGTTCTGAACAGCTGTCCTGTGCATGGCCCATACGAGCAGCAAGCCTTCTGAGGCATGACTCAGCGCTGGCCCCGCTCCACCCTGAGGCTCCTGCACTGGGAAACATGAGTGCGTGGCCAGGCCAGCTGATTCCCCAGGACAATTGTCAGTGCTCAGTGCCTGGCCCGCCTGATTCAGGTTCTGGATCGTCCAGTCACCACGTACTGTCGCGTTTCCCAGAATGAGTGGGCTAACGATCCAGACACAAACGTTGAGTCTGGGCCTGCTGTGCCCTTGAGA
>NW_006487768.1:0-699 GCF_000325575.1 Pteropus alecto | reverse complement strand
GACACCAGGGAGTCGGGCAAACACTACAACTCAGAGCCTTTTTGTCTCTTCTGCAAGCTGACTGTCAAACATTTCCTAGCAAGCCACCGAGTCACCCCGGGAGGTCTGTGAGAAGTCGTGAGCCACCTTTGCGGGTCGGCCGGCTCGTGGCGCACGGGTAGGACAGGCTCGCTCCAGCGGCAGCGAGGAGGAGTGGAAGACCGCGAGCCTGCGCCCGGGCCCCAGGGACTTCCCCGGGAAGTTCCTAAGGTGACGTCCTAAACCACCGGCACTGTGAGCGGCTTTGCTGACCGCCACTTCTCCAGCGGCCCCTCCCGACTGCAGTGGGCCATGCGAGCGTCACTGCTCCATCGCAGTCGCAGTCGACCTTTGTGAAGTGCGGGAGACAGGCATGTCTGGGGGCGAGCAACACCCCTCCGTCAGTGAGGTTCCGGGCACAGCTTCTGCTCGGAAGGAGCCGCCGCCGGGCGTGGCTCCGCCCCCAGCAGCCCTCCCGAGGCTCTGCTCGGGGATCCGGCGCAACCTGGTGCCCGCACGCCTGGCAGCCCGCCTCCGCCCGCCCATCTCAGCTGCCCGTCAGGGCCGAGCTATGAACCGCTACCGTCTGCACAGGAAGGGACAGCTCGCTACACGCTGACCTAGCCAGGCCGGGTCGCGGTGAGCCGCGGGGGCCAGCAGCACACCGGCTGCCTCTCTACC
>NW_006487767.1:0-699 GCF_000325575.1 Pteropus alecto | reverse complement strand
CCCTTGGCATGAGACTCATCCCAGGCACCGGTACGGCGGGCAGTCAAGGAGGACAGGCCCCGATGCCTTAGGGAAGGTGGCTACATGTTCCTGTGGGACGAGAATGACTTTTATGCCACTGAGCCCCGTAGCCTGGTGGCTTTGCTCAGGGAAGTGAGTGAAATGGGCTTTAGAACCTAGAGGAATACAAAGCTAGCCTGACGCTCACTTTCTGTTTCTCCACCTACCAATTAAACAAAATCATTTGAATGGTCTATACTAATTCCCAGGGCATTCTTTGTTTTTTTTTTTATGATTTTGGTCCTCCCTGCTCTTCCTGTGGGTCAGACACCCCTTCCCCGACCAGGCTCCAAGCCCCTTCCACACACAGCCCTCCTCAAGGACGGACCCCCTGAGCAGATCTAGAGTGATTTCGAGAGCGCCTCATCCCAGCCTGCCCCAAGGTGACCTGCCCCAGGGTGACCTGCCCCGGGGTGACGCGCTGACTGTGTGGCACGCAGCAGGTGCTGGGGGATGTTTTCGGGACAGAGTGAACACAGTGGAAAAGGGATTTTATTAGAGGACGAGCCGAGAAGGAATCAGGGCAGTGACAGGATGGCAGAGGCGCCTTCTCTGGAATCCTGGGCTGCGCTTCTTCCTGTCCTGGGAATGGCAGCCCAGCAGGCTGTCCTCAGTGGCCCAGGCTCCCGCCCGACTCCC
>NW_006487766.1:0-699 GCF_000325575.1 Pteropus alecto | reverse complement strand
AATTTAAAAGAATTGAAATCATACAGTCCATCTTCACTTGGGAAACAAAATAAGTTTACGTTTCTTATTTATTTAGTAAACTTATTTATTGAAGCATAATTAAACCATTTTAGCACAGAGGCTGGCATACAAAAGGAAATCACCAAAAGTCTAGTGAATGAACAAAAGAATGAATGAAGAAAATACTTCCTCTTGGGGGCCAAGGCCTCTTTTTACTGTTATGAAAAATAAATGATACTCTATAATAAGTTACGATCTTATTTTATTCACTTATTCAACATTAATTAAGGTATTTCCTATGATTAATTGTGTTTTTTCGTCTTGACTTTGTTTTTGTTTGGGGGTGTTTCTGTTTTTGTTTTTTCTATTCAGAAAAGCTCACAGAGAATCCAGAACATACATGTTCTCCCTGCAGCAAAAGGGCTGTAGTCCAAGACGGCCAGCAGATGGCGCCAGAGGACATGGTTCAGCCGATGAGGCTGTCCTTGCTCCCAGAGACACTCCTCCCCATCTCTTCTCTCCCGGCTCTGGTGGGACCAGGAACCAGCCCAGCCTTTCCTGTGTCTCCTCTGCAGCCTGAGGGTCCCCACCAGTAATTACTAGGGTAAGAATAGTGAGGATGCTGAGAGAGCAAGTGTAGAAAATGCTAGTGTGAAGCTTGACTGTGAAAGGGAGGCAAGGGAAGGTGGTAGCAAGAGG
>NW_006487765.1:0-698 GCF_000325575.1 Pteropus alecto | reverse complement strand
GTGTGTGTGTGTGTGTGTGTGTGTTTTCCCTTTTCCTTCTGTCTTGACAGTAACTTTTAGGGGCTTTTCCTTTGGTACTTTTTTCAAATCCCAGGGCTGCGAATGACCTCGCGCAGCCTGCCAGCTTCGGGGTTTAGTTTCAGTCCCCGACCGGCAGCTGCGGAGACGGGGCACGCACACGGCTTCTGCAGAGAGGCTCAGACGCAGCTGCGGTTCTCCGGGCTCGGTTCAAATCGTCCGCGGGCACGGAGGAGGGAAGAGAAGGCCTGCCTTTGGACAGCCGAAATATACGTATAATTTTTGGCCAGTTGTGGCTTCTTCTTTAGCTCTCATTCATTATTGCATACACTTTTGGGGGGGGGGAAGTAGTAAACGTAACTTTTTCTCTAACAGTTTTCTGTCCAGCGAACTTTCCAAAGGGTTTTCCCTGTGCGCTGAACACAAGCGCGCCTGGCTGTGGCTAATGTGGAAAAGGCCGGGGCGGGGGAGACGGACGAGACGTCTCCGAGGCCCCTTCTGGCTCGAGTGCCAGGAGCCCAGAGTCCTGAGTGTGTCCGGCTGTCGCCAACACTAACGCACGCAGTGTCCCCAGCTTCACTTCTCGGGGTGCTGCTCCACCAACAACACGGCACTTTCCAAAACTCAAGGCCACGCTGGCCGAAGGAGTCCGCCCCCGTCAGCACCCCCGAAGCCCGCAG
>NW_006487764.1:0-699 GCF_000325575.1 Pteropus alecto | reverse complement strand
ATATGTATTTATTGAAAACAATCTGCATATAGTAGACCCACACAGTTCAAACCCGTTTTGTTCAAGGGTCAATGACACTGAGTTGGTGTGTCCAGCTGTTGACATGGGACACATGCATGGCATGCCAAAGTGACAGTTTAGGGAATTCCCAAGGTCGTATCGATCAGTCGTTAAAAGTGGACCAAGTTGCTTGATAACTGTTCTCAATTCCTTATCTTCCACGTGAGGGATAGTAATGCCTGCACCTTCACAGGGCATACGGTGGCTGATGTCTATGAACGCTACATACCTTCCAGCACTGTTTGAAGTGTGGTACACATATAACATCCCCCCAAAATAGATATTGCTGTTCCCATCTTGCAGATCAAGAAACTGAGGCACAGACTTTAAGTTACGTGCTCAAGGTCACACAGCACTCTCATTGATGGAGATTACTTTTTGAACTGCCCGTTTCTTGGTGTAAAATTCTGAGGATTAGAAAGTTCTTTCTGCCTTGAATCCAGATCTGCCTGTAATACCTACCCTGGTCCCGGTTCTGTCCTCGGGATCCAAACAAAATAAACGGAACCGTTCTCCCCCACGGCACCCCTTAAGTATTTGAGGATAGTGGCTGTGTCTTCCAGTCTTTTCTACTCGAGGCTAAGCAACCTCAGGCCCTGAGTTTGGGTGGTAGTTGCTCTGCCCCATGTGGGCAAACAG
>NW_006487763.1:0-699 GCF_000325575.1 Pteropus alecto | reverse complement strand
GTGTGTGTGTGTGTGTGTGTGTGTAGGAATATATAGTGTACAAAAATTTGGTTAGTGTCAGAGAAGCATTCCAAAAGTTATTTGCAGGAAGCCAGGAGATGTGATGCTTCAGAGAATACCATCCTCTCTACTTTGTCTAATAGAAAAACAAAACATTATGTAGCCCAGGCCACTCTTAGTCTTATCAAGCGCATGGATCTGGTTATAATTTGATTCCTTTTCTCCTGGATGCATTATGTAACAATCCATGCCTCAATTTCCCAGCCAGCTAAAGCCTACAGTTATTCCCAAACATGTCTGATTTTTATGACGTCAAAACGTAAATTGAAGATGTAGGTTAAATAAATTCAGTTCCCTGCAATTTCACAAGAACTTAAAATGACCCATGGCACCACAGCAAGGACAGCACATTTTGATGTCTGATGGTGCCCGGCTTAACCCTTCTCAAGGGAGTGTCCCAACACATATCTGTCAGACTTGCCTTGAAGAGGTTTTATTCCCATTGTGCCTATGCCAGACCTTTCTAAAAATCACTGTTCACACTTGAATTTTGATAAACCCTGAAATTCCTCTAAACCAATCTGAACCTAACAACTACCTATATTAAAAAACAAAAGCAACTCAGTATAAGTGCAAGATAGTTGATGACATATAACATATCACTTACACACGTACACGTGTGCACAAACACACACACAC
>NW_006487762.1:0-699 GCF_000325575.1 Pteropus alecto | reverse complement strand
TAGGACTCAAGTTCAGCACAGAAAAGGGAAGAATGTTATTCCCCCAAGCCCCACCCCACCTCATGTGCTGAGGAATATGCTCCCACTGCACATATGATTTACCCTCTTTAAAGCTGTAAAGTATAACTGATAATCATGCTTCCTGTTAATACTTGTATTTCATGTCCTACACACTCCATTGAGATGCAGTTGCTAGCAGTCTGCTAGACACAATCTCTAGCTGAGCTACTCATTTCACTCATCAACTCAGAAGAGTCCCATACGTGCCTCAGTGTACCTGTCACCAGAGGTTGGCCAGGGGGTACGATCCAAGTCCACTTGTTCACAAGGACCAGAACAACTCAAGCTATTACCAGCAAAATTATTTTTACAAGAATTTAATAGAAGAACACCAGGGTATCGCATGGTCCTCCATAAGGCAGGAAAAAAAGCCAGTCCTTACACCTGAAACAGGCCACTGGAACCAGAACCAGGAGACCAGGAATCCAGCCTAAGCTCCTCATTTCCCAGGATCTCGGGCTGTCTACTCTCTGCATGTTTCTGGGCCTCTGCTTCTCTAGTGTCTCCCTGAAGTAAAGCTTTCTCTTTTGTGTGTGCTTAGCTCCTTCACACAAGGTTAACATGCAGTTTCTCAGCTCAAAGTTTAGGAGAGATGGCTAGAGGCTCTGGAGCTAATTTCTAACTCAAGGAGTTTTGTTT
>NW_006487761.1:0-699 GCF_000325575.1 Pteropus alecto | reverse complement strand
CTCTGTCGAGGGCTCCCCCAATTAACCAATTTCCCATGGGATCGTGGGCAGGTAATGACCCAGGGAGAGGGGGACCAGGGCATGGGGACACGTTCGCATCAGAGGTGGCACCTTCGGCCAATAAAGAATGGTCAGGCCCCACAGGGGGTGTAGGAGGCACCTGCAGGAGAAGGAGCGGTTTCATCCGGTGTTGAGAAGAATGACATGCAATCCTCCCTTTACGGGGCCCAAACTGAGGCGCCGCGGATGGTAAGTAACTCACCAAGGGCCCAACGCGGAGGCTGAAACTCGGCCGGTCAAATGCCGGCATTGGGGTTCCGAGTGCCGACAGCCGCCCCCACGCCAGCGTCCGCTGAGCCCGGGGGCCGTGTTGCCCTCCCGTCACCCCAGAAGTGGGCGATTCATCTGCCCGTTCTTCCCAAGCTTTCGGTAGACCAGCACGCTCAGTTAGGAGAGGGTGCTGGGGGCTCCCGGAAACTCGCTCCGCCTCCCATGGCCTGAGCAACGCTCACCTGTGTCTTGAGACAGCTCTGCTCATCCGCAGGGGAGGGGGAGGCAGCATGACACGAGGAAACGCGGCTGGACGTGTGACGAGCCATCGCTGCTGCTTTGTGCACGTGTCCGAGGCTGATGGAGAAAGGTCAGGTTGTTTTCATCACGATGTCCCCAGCTCCGTGTTCTCAGCTCGGGGACCAGTGG
>NW_006487760.1:0-699 GCF_000325575.1 Pteropus alecto | reverse complement strand
ATATTGATCGTATGAAATGATGATGATGTTTAATTTGTGAGGTTAAGGAAAAAAAACATAAAACAAAGTCAAATATTTAACATTAATAGCATACATGTCAGAAGTGGATGAGCAGAGTTACTTTTCTAAGTACCAAGAGGAAAGTATAGAATACAAACGAAGTATTTAACTTTCAAACCAGAGGAGAGGAAAAGAAGGCGGGGAGTGGGGGGCAGGAAATGCCTTGATTGATCCAAAAGCAGGGAAGGAAAGAAGAAAGGAAAACATATGAAAAAGACAAATGGGGGGGCGGACTAAATAATATGGCAGAAATTGTCGAGAATTGTGAAAGATCTGAAACAGACAAACATACAATTGCATGAATTCTGATAGAAAATACACAACTCCTGGGTCAAAGACAAGAGATGACTTATTATCACAGTAGTAGCAGTCAGTAGCCAGCATATCAGCATTTTTGATGTCTATTCTCCAAATCACAGTTCCCACAGCATACCAGGAAGATGGCCAGGTGATCCTTGCACAACAAGCAGGTTGTATTATAGGAGAGGCACCTTGAGCTTAGGAAACCTAGATCTTTTACGATGGATAGTAGGCATTCTTGCTTTTTGCTCTGGAGAGTGATACCAACCATCTTTATCTTCCAAGGCTTTAAGTAAAACTGCCCTCTGCTCAAAAATGAGAAAGGGCATTACAAGAAAA
>NW_006487759.1:0-698 GCF_000325575.1 Pteropus alecto | reverse complement strand
CAGTCAAGTTGACACATAAAATTAACCATCACAGATATTCCGTGTTTATTTCCACATTCACTTTCCAACACCACCACCCATACCTAGAATTGTCCCGAATGTTTTTACACCATTGAGGCAAAGCAACACATTAAGGTTTAGGTTGGGTGAGAGTTCTGATATCTTTTGTAAAAAGATAAAAGGGCACTTGTGAGAAGGAAGTGGGAAAGAAAAGCAAAAGTTTTCACTTTGAAGTATATTCTCAGACAGACAATATTAGAAAAGAATACACATGAAAATTTAGGCTCAAGAAAATGATCCCTGAAAATGAACTTGCTTAAGAACACTTTGGAAAATTTTCAAGTATACCCAGGGATATGCCTGCTATATTTGAAGACTATTAATCTAGAACAAAGTTAGATGGCTTTCCTTAAGCCAGAGGAAAGAGAAATAAGAAAAGGATGGGTATCCACGCAAGTAAATGAGTCAGTTTGATGGTAATCATTGTTTCCACTGCTTAGTATGCTTTCTCACCATTTCTACTGTCAACTTCCTCATAGCAAGCTTCTTATTACATTCACATCTTAGCATAAGAGGAGCCTCCCTGACCACCTCCTCTGAAATAGCATTATAATCCATCATCAAATATTCTCAGTATGGCATTTTTCACTTTTTTCCCCATTTTTTCTTTCTTTATCTTCCTCCTCTTCTCTCTTTCC
>NW_006487758.1:0-699 GCF_000325575.1 Pteropus alecto | reverse complement strand
ACAACCCCCCTCCACCCTGCAAGACCCCACACAACAGGTGCAGACATTTCCTGAGTCCCTAATGTGTTCCAGGCACTGCCCTACCGCCTTCCCTTCCCTGAGGTCTCCCTCAACCCTCATATCAGCCCTCTGAGGTAGGTGGTTAACGCTCCCATTTTCCAACAGAGGATGCTGAGGCTTGGATTAGTTAAGTCACCTGCTCAAGGTCACAGTCGGCTAGCGAGAGGAAGGGCGGGACTGGGATCTGACCCTGGCACTGCCAGCTTAGGCAGCTGGGTGGGGCACAGCACCGGGAGAACCCTGTTTCCAGCAAGCGCAGGTGAGGGGGTCTGCGTGGGGAAGGGGCGCCAGGCAGGGAGGAAGGGGTTACCTTGGCACACAGAGTAGGCGGTGGGTACCTGTTAATGAATGAATGCATAGGTGGACGGATGAATGAATGAATGGGTGGTTGGAAGGACGGATGAATGAGTGGGTGCGCACAGGAGGGGTGTAAGGAGAAGCTGCGCGTGAGCGAGAACCCCTTTCTCCTCCGCCCCCGCGCTGGAGGCTAGCGTTGGGAGCCTCCCTCCTCGCACCCCGGGGGGGTGCCTGCTCCCCAATCTCCTGCCCCCGCTCCCCAGCCATCTTCGTCGGGGGAGGTGAGCTGGGGAGGAGGGCGCGGAGGCCGTTTCTCCGGGGCTGGGCCCGAGTCCCCGTGCG
>NW_006487757.1:0-699 GCF_000325575.1 Pteropus alecto | reverse complement strand
TATATATATCTTGCTAATGTCCAAATACTTGAAAATTGTAAACCAATAAAGTGGATAATGCCAACTAGTTCTTCCAGCTCTAATAGTTCTGGAATCGGTGACTGTCCTCATCCAGAAAGAAAACATAATTTTTTAAGTAAGCCTAAAAGTAGGAAAAGTAAACAACAGAAATGCAGGAAGCCACTAACAAGTAATAATCAAAATGGCCTACAATGGGGACTAACATGGAGCCCTAGAGGATTTCTAACAACTTATTTTTAGAATAAACTCATCTTGTCGCTGACTATTTTCCCCCTGTTGAGTGTCTTCAAGCTGCACGTTCAGCCCGCATTCCACAGAGGGCTTCGGACCAGGCTTGCGGTGACACGGTCATGGGTAACTCAGGCTCAGCCTACCGCCCGCACATCTGGAAAGGTCGGACCCTGCGTGACGTCTGAGGCGGCGGCATAAGGGGCATAGTTTTCGCCGAGGATCAGCTGTTTCTTAGGCCTGGAGTTAGAGGGCAACGGAAGGAAGGTCATTGACAAATGCGTGACCTTTTCAAGAAGAA
This sequence comes from Pteropus alecto, assembly GCF_000325575.1. Taxonomy (NCBI): domain Eukaryota; kingdom Metazoa; phylum Chordata; class Mammalia; order Chiroptera; family Pteropodidae; genus Pteropus; species Pteropus alecto. The sequence goes on along the minus strand of NW_006487757.1, from coordinate 149 downwards.
GTGGCTGCCTCGTCTCCTTTAAAGGGCCCGCATAAATAACGTTAGCGCCATTTAACGAAGCGTGGGAACTAGTCTTCGTGCGGCTCATAGAAGGTAGGTGCTCGAGAGCGTTTAAATTCACTATGAATAGTCAGATGGAAACTCTCTCT
>NW_006487756.1:0-699 GCF_000325575.1 Pteropus alecto | reverse complement strand
GAAAGGGAGAAATCATGTCTTGCTTAGACTGTAGTAGAACCAGCCTCACTGTGCCCCTCAGTGGCGCTTCACTATCTGGGCAGTGTGCTTCTTCAGAATCCTAATTCTGCATGGCACTCCCTCTGAGCTCCTTAGGCACCAACCAGCACCCGTTAGGCAGCTCCTCTCTATAGAGGTCTGTGCCTCAGTTCTGGGGAATCCCTTCCCCATGCTCCTAGGTTCTAATATCTTCATCTTCTCCTCTTTCATCCCATCATCAATCACCTTAGAGAAGGAGGCAGAGGGATGGGGAAACGTATTGCTTCCTGCATTTACTATCTTTGTATTATCCTAATATTCCCTTTTCCCCTTGCCTTTTTAGGTCCTCAACATTTTTTAATGAATTCTTTAAGTTCTCTCTCTGTTGAAACACATAGTATAATTTCTGTTCTTCAACTGGACCCTAACTCTTACAATCAGTATAAATTATCTTTATCTCAGAATGTGATAATAGTCACTTCAATGGTTTTCAAGCCACTGGTCTCACTTCTTCCCCAATATGTCTCCACGTAGCTGCCACTCATCATTTGGAAATGCATTTTCTGTCCAAATTACTCAAAGGCTTAAATGTCCTCAGTGTATAAACAATGCCATGTCAATTTCTTTTTGCTTTCCTTTTATGAATAAATTCTCTAACTCAGGCTCAACATTTTTTTTTTT
>NW_006487755.1:0-699 GCF_000325575.1 Pteropus alecto | reverse complement strand
CACCGCCCCCATGGACCTCATCGTGCAGCGTCCGCGTCCTGGGTCCGCCAAGTCCTCACTGCTGTCCCCTACTCTGACCTGGGGAGATGCTCACCTCTCTGCTCCCACAGGAGGCCCCCACAGCACATTCTGTTAACTCATCTCTGGAAGAAGGCTTCGTGTTACAGCCACTGGGGGAGGAAGCCTGGGGGGCCTCGCGGGAATCACGGTGGGGTGGTGGAGCAGGGAGCAACTCGGAGACAAAGTGCCTGTGAGTCAGGAGCACGGGAAGCAGGCTAACGTCAGTGAGCCATCTTGTTAGACTCGTGGTGGTATATGTGTGTGTACGTGTTTACACGTGTTCATATACATTGTATTTTATGTACACATATACACGATTGTGTATATATACACGCACACACATGCACACATGTACATGGGGGAATGCTAACTGACTATTTGGCGTAAGAAAATTATTGAAAAATCATTATGTGAAGTTTAAAAAATGACAAGTCTTTAAGGACATAGATATTTGAGAAACTGATGGGAGAGAGGTAAGATTTGTTTAAAACCTTCTATGCGCACAAATATTTAATTCAAAATCTATTCAAAACCTAAAAGGTAAAAAGCATGATATAAGTAATTATAAAAACCTATATAAAGCAATCTTATCTGACTGTGAGCCAGACTGTATAAAACATGCTACATATATATATAATT
>NW_006487754.1:0-698 GCF_000325575.1 Pteropus alecto | reverse complement strand
CCCGCGGCGAGCGCTTCCTGGCGGTGCTGGGCTGGGCCAGCCTGGCGGTGGGCACGTAAGTGGCCGCGCGCCCCGTGGGGCTGCGGAGGACCAGTCCGCCGAGCCTCGGCTTGGCGCTCTTTCTCTAACTTGGGCGCGGTGGAGGGAAATCGAGTAAAAGCTTTCCCGTACCCAGGGAGACATTGGCAGGCCTGCCTTTGAGGCTCCTAATGCTAACGTGTTTGACGGCTTTGGTTGTCTGTCATTCGGTGGAAAAACGCACTCACAGTGCACATGCCACTGCGACGCATCACGATCCCGCTTCTGCTGATTAAATATCATTGTCCAACAATCAAAAGGGGTGGGGGATCTCTCCAATGCTTCTTGAGGTGCCAGGGGACCATCTGCCTTGAGATGGCCTGAGATCTTTTTTATAAATAGATTTCTGCCGCTACGCACCCCAACACATGCCCTCTATCCTCAGATCTGTTGACAAAGCGTCTCCGTGGGTGGAGTTATGATACCTGAATTTTTAAAGAGTACCTCTCCGACCCACTAAAGCTTTAGGGCCACAGAAAACCTTTAGATGGTTTGGGGTGATAGGAAATTAAGATTCGGCCACCAGAAAAAGGGGACATTTTCGATTATTTTCATTTAAACTTCTGAGATCCTTGCTAGACGTGAATAAAACAACAGCCGAATTATGGGAGGGTGGGCTT
>NW_006487753.1:0-698 GCF_000325575.1 Pteropus alecto | reverse complement strand
GTATGCATCACCATAATTACCATCAGCCCTGGAAACATGGTTGTTGAATCAGAAAGTTTGCAAGCACATGGTTGTTGATATGTTTGCCTCTAAGTTTCTGAGGCTCATGATGGACATCAGAGATACCAAGTGTCCTCTTCTACACATAGACAGGAAAATGTTGGCTCTCGGGTAGCCCATCGCAGTTCTTCTTCCCCTCAATGCCTTATTGAACATAGTGTGACTTGGGATCATGACAACCAACATGTCCAGTTGTAGAAATTACTCTCCTGCTACTGTTTAGATTCATTTCTTCTTGATTATTAATGGGAAATAGAAAATTTCCCATTAAGAAATCTTAAGTCAATGGTGGGTCATTTTGGTTGATTTTCTCAGAGATATTTTAGCACAGATACTGGCTAATTAATTAGGTGTTTTTCAAGAATGCAATAGGTATAGTAAAGTAATCTTTTTTATTTCCTTACTTCTTAACTGAGAGGCTACTCTGAAACATGTATATACTTTTCCAGTATCTTCTTCCTGTAAGAACTTGGGTAGAGTAAAAAAGAGTTGTGTGAACTCTTCCCTAGAGAGAAGACACTATCAAAGATGAATGATTATTCTGGAAGAATGATTTTAAGACACTATCAAAGATGAATGATTATTCTGGAAGTATCTGGAAGTCTGCCTTCCCCACTTAAAAGGACAATGCTAAACAA
>NW_006487752.1:0-698 GCF_000325575.1 Pteropus alecto | reverse complement strand
GGAAATTTAATATCTAACAAGGAAATTTAATGTCTGACCAGAAATTTTAATGTCTGAACAGTAAATTTAATGTCGGACCAGAAAATTTAATGTCTTATTGGGAAATTTAATCTTCAACTAGGAAATTTATGTCTTGCAAGGAAATTTAATGTCTCACAAAGAAATTCGATGTCTTACAAAGACATTTAATGTCTTACATAGAAATTTTATATCTTACTGGGAAATTTAATATCTTTCATAAAATTGACTGTCTTGCCAAGTCATTTAATGTCTACAAAGAAATGTAATGTCTTACAATGAAATTTAATGTCTTTTTAGAAATTTCCTATTTCATCAAGAAATTGACTTTCTTACAGGGAAATTTAATGTCTTCAGGTAGATTGAATGTCTTATGAAGGTTTACACTCTTACAGAGAAATTTAATGTCTCTGAACTAACTTAAGTTCTTACAAAGAAATTTAATGTCTAACAAAGAAATTTATAGGTTACAAATGAATTTAATGTCCTTATAAAGACACATAAAATATTACAAAGAATATTGTCAAACTCTTCCTCTGTGTAAGGAGGGAAATGATAGAAAATGACTCATTCTATTCTTCTATAAAAGGCTCCCTCCACCTCTCACTGTTTGGACTATGGCAGACTAGCACACTTACCATGTTCTCCAAGGATTCAATTATGTCTTTTTTCGATTATGG
>NW_006487751.1:0-698 GCF_000325575.1 Pteropus alecto | reverse complement strand
GCCAGGGCTAGATTTTGAGATCATGGCCCAGGCCAGACCTCCTGCTCTTCCCTAGTGACCTAGTGCTGAGCATGGAGATCAGGGGTCACCCTTTCCTGGGAGAGACTAAAGGTTGCCCAGTGGCTTTGACAAATCTTGCTTAGATATCAGTCTAAGAAGTGCCCACCCAACCTCCCATCTCATTCTCCTCCTCTTGGGGTCAGACACAAGTGCATCATGGTCTCTCAGCCCTCCCAGCCTCCCTCAGCTTCCTCCTTATACCCCTTTTTTATAGGCTTATTTAAAACTTGCTTAAAAGAATTAAATGTGGCCAAGTCACAGAAAAAAAATATCAGCTATGGTAAATTTGTTCGAACCAATATCAGGGATGTGGTAGTATGTCATTCAGAAAGTAAGGACCCCTCCTACAGAGTGGTGGATAAGTGACGGTTTTGTGGAGGGGCCGATATGAGGTATCTACTGTGGGCACGAAGAGAGATGACCAAGCAGTGGTGGCAGAATGGAGAACAAGAGGAACATAAGCTCATTCTCCTCCTGGTTCCGTGAGTGAGAGGAAATGGGCTAATGTACGCCAACCTATCACGTCCCCACAACTCAGTGTGATTCAGTTCTAGAGTACCCACCTTTTGCTAGGCACTACAGATAAGCAAAACGAAGACTAACACAAGGTCATGGCTGTCCTACTAGCTAGTGTCTAT
>NW_006487750.1:0-698 GCF_000325575.1 Pteropus alecto | reverse complement strand
CCCCCTCAGAGTGGAGCAGGCGGCGCTTTCACAGTGTGGACCGTCCGCTGGCCACCCCGGGAGTCAGTAAGCAGTGATCTCTCGCCCCGCCGCACTGGGGGGACACGGGAAAGCCACGGCTCTGGTGAGTGGTGCCCGTCGCTGAGGCTGTACCCACGAAAGAGCCTCTGCACGTTTAGCTTTGCGCCAGCTCCCCGGAAGAGGTCCCCGGGGCACACGGCGCCTCCTTTTCTGCCCCGAGGGCTGTCTGAGGTTTGGCAAAATCCCGCCCATTTAACGGTTTGTGGGCGTGAGCTTTGCCGGTTAATGGCATTTTTAAAAAACAATATTTGAACTTAGTTTTCCAGTTTTTTTTTTTCTTTCTCACCCCACTGGGACCCGTGCGGGACTCCCCAGATCTGTCCCCGTGATTCTGAGCGATGGACAGATGGCGGCTCCCCAGAAGCACACGGTTTGGAGGGCCGCCCCAAACCATGAGAGAAGGCGGCCCACGGCGACTTGCAATCCCATCAGGAGGGGTGTTTAGGTCAGAAACAGCTGGGAAACGAAGAAGCAGAGCAAGATAATTATTTGGGTAAAATGAGACGATTGTCATTTCCACATTACACACTTAGTCACAGGAGAGTAAAGATGTCCCCCTGCTTTAAAATCTATCTTCCACCTCTCCATCATCTACCTCTCCTTATCTATCTATCACC
>NW_006487749.1:0-698 GCF_000325575.1 Pteropus alecto | reverse complement strand
CAGACACTTTAGACACCTCATGGAAGAGCCAGAAATGGTCGCAGAGAATGAATCTCCTGTTGCCTCTATTCCTGCTCTGAGCAAGTTCTTCTTGTGCTCTTTGTCAGGCACGTACAGAGAGGAAGTACAGAGAGACTCTTCAGTGGCAACGAAAAGTTGCACAGAAGAGGTGGGATGTAAGCAGGGCGTACATTCTCAAGAATATCTAGGAGTTAGAGAAAGAGGATGGGGTGAAGGTTGGGAAGAAAAGCACAGGCTTTGCAGATTGGGAAGACTGAACAGAGCAACGGGTAGGCAATTTCAAGATAAGGAATACAGTTTTTTGAGTGAGCGAATGAGTGAACCAATGAACAAAACCAATGAACAAATAAAACAATGAAGCATGTGAATGAATAAGCCTGTAAATGAAAGAGGCTTGATGAATGGCAAACTGGGACTCAGATGCAGATGGTCCTAAATAACAAACAATGCGTTTGGACCCATCCTAAACGGCACGAGGAGGAGGGCGTCTCCAAGTTGTGCAGTGCACAGTCTGCCCAGCTGGATGCGCAGACTTGCCTAAAAGCAAGAGGAGTTCACTGAAAGGTTTTATTACTATAAAATAAGTGATTGAGGAAGATTAATTGGGAAGCACTAGGTAAAATACAGTGGACAATTTGGTGAGGTGACAGACAGAGGGGAGAGGGGTTGGGAGGCTG
>NW_006487748.1:0-698 GCF_000325575.1 Pteropus alecto | reverse complement strand
TGGTGGAGAAGAAAGCCCCTAAAAAAATGAAAGGCAAATTGGCAAAACTCTAGGCATGGTAAAACCACTTTGGAGAATAATTTGGAAATGGCTAACAATAAAGTTGAACATGCACACACCCGATGGCCCAGAAATTTTACCCCTAAAAGTTCTCATACAATATAGGTACAAGAATTTTCGCAGCAGAATTGTTTGTGCTAGAAAAATTCTGGAAACAACCTATATGTCCATCATCCATATCCAAATAATGAAATAATATACAAGACTGAAAAACAAGCAAGAACTACATATATCCACAGGAATGACTCCACCAGATGTAACATTAAGCAAAGAGAGTAACTTGCAGAAAAACAGGGAATATGCAGATATATGCAGGTGCTACCCTGCATATACAGTTGAAATGCAAACCACAAAGCAAACTATGCATTGTTTAGGGATACAGATATGTGTAGTGAAAGAATAAAGCAATGGCTATGGATGATAAATAGCGAATTCAAGGTGGTAGTTACCCCTGGCCAAGGAGGGAGGGGCATGGATGGGGAGGTTTCCACAGAGAGCTTCAACTCTATTGGTGATGTTTTATTTCTTACTCTGGGTGATTAATAAAGCACTTAAGCTTTATTTTATTATTCCTTGTTCTTTCTCTATGTCTTATATATTTAATAATCATTTTAAGGAAAGACAAAAGAAAAAAAAAA
>NW_006487747.1:0-698 GCF_000325575.1 Pteropus alecto | reverse complement strand
TGGGGACCCCTGTTCTGGAGAAAAGGCCTACAGTAAACTCAGTGTGACTGTGAATTGTTGGTTGAAACTGACTTATAATCTCTTACTTAAGGCTCCCTATGGCCTTCCTGTGGGGTGTCACTTCCTAACTAGGTACGGGAGCTAGCAGGGGAGAGCAAGGGCTGCAGAGAAGGAAGCGTGGGAGGGGCTCTAGGCCCATCTGTACTAGATGCTAGTCCAGCCATATGGCCCTTTAATGGGCTACCTGATCATCTTGCAAAACTGTGGTCTCACTGGCTTACTCCTGGCAGTGGTCCTAGGTCCCAGCCACCAGAGGACCAGCAGAGCTAATGTTCTTAGGGGTTCGCGGGGTCTGGATCTGCTCCTTCTTCCTCCCTAGTAGAATTGGAGGGAAAGGGGCTCCTCTGGTTGCTTTTGGTGAGAAGACCTGCATTCAGAGCTGAGATGGTCTATAGAGGTGCACATGGCCCAGAGAGGAGTTGGGGCCTGCACAGGGTCGCACAGGACTGACACCAGGGCCTTGCCTCCAAAGTCCGCATCTCACCCAAGGATCCCTGGAGAAACACTGGAAGTGTGTCTCAGTGAATAACTCATTGTTCCATTGTTTCTGAGCTTCCTTGGGTTGGTGCAAGTAGCTCAGTTTCATTCTTAGGGGCAGCATGAAGGACAGGCTCTGGGACTTCACACTGGCAGGGAAC
>NW_006487746.1:0-698 GCF_000325575.1 Pteropus alecto | reverse complement strand
CCTGAGTAGACTGAGACCTTATCAGATGCAAGATCCCACGCCCTCTGGTCCTAAGCCTGAGCTGCATCTGCTGTAGTTACTCCATACTGGCTCCCGAAGCAGCTGGACAAAGGGGCAGAACGTCCAGTCAAATCTTTCATATCGACCAATACCATTATTTAAAAAAAAAAAAAAAAAAAGACACAGAGCTGATGTAACTCCCCCTAAAGAAAACCGCGTTTAGTAATCTCAGGGAGAGTACCTTCAGAGTTGGAAAGACTATCTTGAGGAGCTACTCAGTGTGAGGTGCAAGGATGAGACCCCCCAAGGGAAAGCTGGAATGATGAGAGAGAGTCACGGAATACCCTTCTGAGACAAGCGGGTCTGGTCTTAGGAGGACGAAGCTTTTGTTTTCAGGACTGTCGTTTCTCAGAACTACGGAAAAAGCGGAGAATTGTCTTTCCCACTCTGTACTCCAACAGCACCATAAGGCGGTTAAGTAATTAAGCTCCTGACTCATCAGGCCGTACTACTTCCAGGCCTTACTACTTGGTTATGGGATGGCTTCAGAAAGTTATCGAATCCTTCGAACTTCACTCAGTCTTAACAGCAGGAAAGGAGACATGGAATAGTATCTGCTTAGTGAAAAGTCTGTGTCGATTCGATGAGAGAATGCATGCACAGTGGCTGACACAATGCTTGACCGCCTAGTCGGAACT
>NW_006487745.1:0-698 GCF_000325575.1 Pteropus alecto | reverse complement strand
CACTCCTCTATGAGAACACTGTAGCCAACTCTGTCTTGTCCACTTGGAACCGAAATGTCATCAGCCTGGAAATACAAATTATGTTGGCACGAACTACCTGCTTGGCTGACAGCATTTGCTCCCTCTAAGTATTCCTCGGTGATTTCTGGGATTGCCAAGGCTCGACTCAAGTGCTCCTAGAGCCAGTCTGTCAACTGCAGTGTCTGTGTGGCCTCCCCACTCCTCTCTCTGCTCCCACCTGATAGAGTCCACTGCCTGGGCAGCTGTCTACTGCAGCTTCCCCAAAGCCCATTGTGAGGACATTGTTGGCTTTCCATGCCAGGGTGTCCCTCTGGATGTTCCCAAAGCTTTCAGTTTCTCACGAGTGGAGCTTTGCTGCATTATGTGGTGGCCCAGAGAAGGGCCCCATCTCAGCCCCATGTCCTGTTGTCACTAAGTGCTTGTGAACAGTGTCACGAGCCCTTGGCCATCACCCATTAGCCACAATATCACCAGGATTCTCATAGTTATGATCCCATCAGTTTCTGGCCTTCATTCCCCCAACCATCACCTATTCTGAGAATAGATGGGAAGCAGATGCTTTCATCTGTTCTACCCATTCCTTCCACCTTCCTCTGTCCTCTTCAACCTTGCTGTTCAATCCACAGTCCCTTCTTCATCCTCAGTGACAGGACAAAGGTTCTCATTGATTCATTGGA
>NW_006487744.1:0-698 GCF_000325575.1 Pteropus alecto | reverse complement strand
CATGACTTATTTATTTTTTAACTAGAAATTTGTACCTTGACTTTTTTATTTTTGAATTCTACATTTTAAAATTCATTTATAAAGCTATGAACTAGCTTAAAAATCTTGTAATCTTACAGTATTATACTGAAGAGAGGGAAAATGTTCATAAAGTCCTCAATGCAGTATTTTTTCTGTAGAACACCACACAGTATTGTAGAAATGGTCCTTATTAGACTCCTGGTGTATATTACTTTAAAGAAAAATATGCCACTTACTCTGTGTGATGAGGAATCACTTCTTCTTGAAAAAACTTCCTTACACTTTCCCGGAAAATGTCATGCTCCGTAGAGAAGATTCTTCTAATTCCTATATCGGTTAATTTTTTAGCAGAAGAAGTTTCTAGACGTTCCTCTCCTCCGGAATGAGAATACCTTAAAAATATATATACATTAAGAAAATTAAGTGAATTCTTACTCTTCATATGCAAATTAATGTCACTGAGCAACATGTCCCCAGGCACACTTTAGAGGCAGGTAGAGAGTCTGAAATTTGAAAAATCTGTTCAAATTTGAGCATCATCACTTTTGATAGGATTTATCTTGCCTGGATGAGATGAAATAGTTTACCCTTATTCAACTAACTCTTCACTTCCAAATCCATAGAGAAAATCATGCCTAGAACTAACCACATGTGTGAGTTGAAGTAAAATAGTGTTG
>NW_006487743.1:0-698 GCF_000325575.1 Pteropus alecto | reverse complement strand
GTGTGTGTGTGTGTGTGTGTGTGTGTGGTGTACAGGGGAATTGCAAATGAAATAACATATATCACTTGCAGTAGTTACTCAATACCTGTTGAAGGAATATACGTCTGTAGCTTCTGCAAGGGGAATTATGAATCCAGAAAGAATAACTTTGCAAGTAAATATGCAAAGCAAACAAAATGAAAGCACTATTTGCCCCAAACTCGTAACATTGAGAGTGTTAAGAAATCTGAATGAAATGTCTATAAATCGGTGGCCAAGAGCCAGCCTCCCCCCACTCTCCCTTCATATGCCTGAAGATTTGCTGGCTTAGTTTTTGCTCATTTGCAAACTAGAATTCAAAATGGCATTGGGTAAATTTTATGACCTGCAGATCCATTAGAGGTACCAAGGGAAGATAGCTTTTAAGTTTGATGTCAAAGAGGACACTGAACTCCCTCAGTCCTTTGTTTGTAGTTGCTTCTATAATGGAATATTGAGCTTAATGAACCATAGATATGACCAGCTCTAGCACTCATGATTCTTTTCAGTGACCTAGTATGACTTTTTACTAGACTTTGAGATGCAAATAGGTTTTAGCTCTTGTTACAACTCTAGTTGATTGGGAGCGACTGGGGCACAGTCCTGATCAATCCTAAAGCCTGTCTGGGCTCATGGGAAAGAGAGCTGTGATGATTAATTTTATGTGTCAACTTGACTGG
>NW_006487742.1:0-698 GCF_000325575.1 Pteropus alecto | reverse complement strand
TTTTAAAAGAACACATCAAGAGGCTTTAAAAAATAAGACGAAACAATAATTATGGAAAATTATTCTAAGCCATACATTTTATATAGGAGAATGACTAGAAAATTATTGTAGTTTTTAAAATGTCCTATGTGAAACATAACAGAATGTTCACTTTTATAAAACATTTTGGTGACTTCAGATCACAATCGTATACATGCCACAGATGTCCTACATGCAGTTTGGTATCTGACAACACGGCCAATTCCTGGCTTACAGCAGATCCACAATGATCGTGGAACAGGAAATGAAACAGGTATTTCCTTCTACAAATCTTTCTTTTAATAGGAATAATAAATCAAGCTATTTCATTTCATTACCTCTCTCCTTTTAAATTTTTCATTAAGTAACCTTTGATATATACAAAAAACTGTGTAAGTTTTGATACATAATAATGACATGCAGATTAGGAAACCTACTACCTATTAAGAGCTAGGTGAAGATCCAAACTGCTGGATCTACCGTATCTCTCTTTTCTATGACCCATCCTTATTGATTTCCCACTGAGGTAACCACTATCCTGAATATTATGATAATTATTTTTTTCTTTCAATTCTTCATTTTTTGTTTTAGGTGTATCATATAAATTTAAAATATATTCCTAGTGAAAGGGGACATATTTAAAAGCTTCACCTTTTAGGTATTTAAATGGTATTAAAAAC
>NW_006487741.1:0-698 GCF_000325575.1 Pteropus alecto | reverse complement strand
TGCCCTCACGCCTTGGGCACATGGTGGCAACCACCGTGTGAGTCTTTCTCAAGCTCAAGCCCAACTCAAACCCCACTTCCTCCACCGGTCAGGGACCTGCCTGGCAGAGGTGCTGGACTCCCCCTCCCAGAGCGCCCGCCCGACCTGGCACCCTCTCTGTCACACGGGAGCACTGGGCTCGGCCGGAGGGACGGAGGCTGGGGGCCCAGCGTGCCCCTACGCAGACTCCGTTGACTTTGAGGAAATGAATTACCTGGCCTCACTCACCTGCTGCTTCGTCTCTGAAGCCGAGTCCCACCTGGTGGCCGTGTTTGGCGTGTGTCTGGGCACAGAGTAGAGGTGCCGTGACTGTTTCCTGGGACATTGCAAGGTTTTCCTTTCTAAATGCCATCGCCCTGTCTCTGTCCCCTCTTGGGACACTCGGTCCTGCATTATACTCACGTGTACCTCGTCTCCCACTAGCGAGCACTTCGTTGCTTGAGAGCAGGGCTGTCGCCCTCAGCCAGTGCCAGGAAGAGAGGCGCCCGCCTGCGTCGGCTCTGCGGGCAGCCTGACCGCTCCCTCCCCACCTCCTCCCTCCTCTGCATACTCATTCATTCATTCCTCTGTGCAGTTGTACTCACTCATTTGTTCATCTGTGCAGTCGTAAACTCCGGCTGCGTGGGCCGGGCAGTCCCCCATCGAGACACCTGTCCTCA
>NW_006487740.1:0-697 GCF_000325575.1 Pteropus alecto | reverse complement strand
GTGTGTGTGTATATATACTGAAGTCTCTCTACTTTAGACACTCGATTTGTTGTTTAATTCAAAGTCTGCCAAGATGCTAAATTCAAAGTTCCAATAATGTAAGGGACTGCAGACTTTCTACCTCTATAATCTCATTAGAGGTGACAGTTAGATAAACCATTATAGATGATTATAGATGAATATTTCCCCTTTTAAAAATTCTGAACTTAGGTATTACACTTTATAAAATCCCATTAATAGAAATAGCACACGCACAACTGAAGCTAAATTACAATAAAAATAATAAAATATAAAATATTGGTATAAATGCCTAAATGGTAAAACTGATCATTCAAATTTTTTAAGTTGCCATGCCCTCAACCTAATTTCTGCAGATAAAAACCCTTCTCAATAAATTCTGTGTTAACTACACTGTTTCATTTTCCTCTTCTTAGGCAAACAAGAAGACTAAATGTTCCAGCTTCTCTGGGACTTAGGTGGGGCTACATTCAGCTCTGAGTAATAAATGTATATATAAAAAATTAACTTTGCTGGCTTAAGGTATTGTGAGTTAGGTTTTATTTGCAACAGCAGTAAGAATAGTAAGATGGACAATTAACTGACATCAGTGATATGACTGAAGCTGCTGATGAACCAGAAAGTGACAATATTTAACTCTATTGTTCCCTCCATTCAATTGTATGTCCCAGATTTTGTT
>NW_006487739.1:0-698 GCF_000325575.1 Pteropus alecto | reverse complement strand
TGACGTGGCTTCTTTCTGCCGTCCGCTCACTACCAGGGACGTCCACACAGGGTCCCCGTCGTCTTTCTCATCGGAGCGAGTGGAGCCCGACGGTCTGTCGCCCCTTCTCCGGGCTCCGTGTGCGTGAGGCTGGCCTGCTACTTCTTCTCCTTCGTCTTCTTTTTTTTAACTTTTTAAACATTTTATTTTATTATTTTACTTTATTTTTTATTCAGGTAACATTGGTTAACAAAAGCCAGTGAGTCTCAAGTGTCCAATTCAACAGTAAGCAGACATATATTGTATTATATATTCACGGCGCATACATAGATTTCTTTCTGTTCCCACATATTTGACCCCTTTACCCGTCTATCTCCCCCTGCCCCCCACCCTCCGGTCACCACCGGTCCGACCTGCTCTTGCGCCATTTGCAGTGGTGACCCTCACCCCCCTTGTTCCCAGCTCAGCCTCATTGCGTTTGCTCAGAATTCCTGCCCCTCCTGGCTTCCTCTCAGCTTGATACCCAGGGGTCCCCCTTTATCTTAGGGAGCTCTCACGGCAATAGGGGAGCAGCTGGTCAGGGCTGGGTTCCAAAGAGGGGCTGACAGCTCCTGTCGTAATGGAGACGCCCCAGACCAGGCGAGAAGGGCGGACTCTGTGTGACGCATTATGTCACGTTCGTGAGAGACCCCGGCTGTGTGGGCTCACAGACTTGACGA
>NW_006487738.1:0-698 GCF_000325575.1 Pteropus alecto | reverse complement strand
GCAAAAAAAAACAAAAAACAAAAAAAAAAAAAACGGGAACACGTCAGAAACGCTGCAGATCGCAGTCTGAGCCGTCGTGGGGGACAGGCCGAGGGGGCTTCCCGGGCCACGTGGAAGCTGTCCATCCATCGGCTCCCCTTACGTGAGCTGGAAGCATCTCGACCGAGAGGGATCACAGACACCGAGGTCCGTCTCCGTCCTCGACATAGAAACCGTCATGGGGCTCTCCTTCGACGTGAGACATTCATTTCAGAAAGAGGTCGGTGGTCGGAGACGGGCTGAGGTTCTACAGAGCGTGCAGACGCCCGTTTCATGTTTTCGGACGCTGCGGTTCGGTTTGCATCCACGCCGACGCCCCCTCCTTGGGGAGGTACATCCCGGTAGATTCGAGGGGGACCCCCACAGGAAGCCGCGATGGAAGCATGTCATTTAAAGAGACTCCTGAGCTCGGAAGGCGGGTGAGACCTCGCCCTTCTGTGGGTCTGTGAGGGACATGAGCAGGGACCTCGCCGTTCGCTTGTGAGTCACTCAGCCTCAGGTAGAGTCTCTTATTCTGTGGTGACGTGTCTCGTGACTTGGAATGAGTGGCCTCGTCATGGACTGCGGATGAGGACGCGTCCGCTTGCGTTGAGCCACGACGTCTGTGGACGCCGTCAGAGCAGCAGTGGGACACTCACAGCTCGAAGCGCGGTCTCCGT
>NW_006487737.1:0-697 GCF_000325575.1 Pteropus alecto | reverse complement strand
CAATTTATACCAACTTCAGCTATGCCTTTGCAGTCTATCACGCAGTTAGCCCGGACTGGAAATTCCGTAGGTTAACCACTGCAAGTATTTTTATTGACAATGGGCTTCTAACCACTGCCGTATCATTGTCGCCATTATCCTCCTTACTGAACATGTTCTTGTTCATTGCCCTGTTTGTATCATGGAATCTGACATTGTTTCTCTTGGGACTGATAGGGGTGACAAGGCTGCTAAATATGCAGCTAATAATCAATTGCTTCTCTCCTTTCTCAACTCCATTTATAGAAATCTGCTTTTATGGCAAATAGTGGTAACAATCAGGCAAATTCTCCACAATCTGGAAAAGACAAATGGACACAAAGGGGTGCCAAACAACTCAGAAAGCTTGCACAGCAAGTCAAAGGAACTCTCGGAACCTCCTGCCTTTTGACACTTTTGTTTACATGCATTGCTGTCATTCGGGACATATGTGCAGACAGAAGATAATTAAGAACTTTTTTAAAAAAATGACTGTCTCTGTACTGACATCCACATCATTTCTTATCAAGTTATTTTCTAACTTACGGCTTGGAAATCTCATAAAATTTCTGTAGGAGACCGGCATATCTCAGAGAATCCTCGATGTGCCCCTTGTCACATTGTGAATGTATTTTATTGATTGCCTCCCACTTTAGGCTACTCTCTCTGTTGTTGATTG
>NW_006487736.1:0-697 GCF_000325575.1 Pteropus alecto | reverse complement strand
GGGGCTACTCTCATCTTCTAGGAGAGATACGGGGACAGAGGGAGGAAAATGAACCGCAGCAAAGGAACGTGGCTCAGAAATCAAGTGAAGAAAAAAAAATTAGCCAATATATTTGAAATATTGGGAGAAATGATGATGTTTTAGAAAAAAATTCTAAATAATCAAAATCTACTCTTAAAAAAAGAAATCTCTGTGGTCCTTTAACCGCTAGAGAAAACAGAATGAGTATTTCACATTCTTCCCACGAAGAAAACGACAGATCTAGAAGGTTTCAGAGGTGAGCCCCACAAAACATTCAAAGTGTAAATAATCCCAACCTTTTAAAAAAAAACTCTTTCAAAGAGAAGAAAAAAAGGAACACCCAATAATTCATTCTATGAGATCATAACCTTGATAACAAAACCAGACGAGACTAATATAAGGAAGGAATTACATATCAATCTCACCCTTGAAATGAATGCAAGATTCCTAAATAAAATATCACCACGATAAATCTAACACCGTACGAAAAGAAGCCATCCACGGTAGAACGATCGATTCATTGTGCTACACGTATGCCCTGGAACACAACGGAGCAGCGAAAGTCAATGATCTCAACGTCACACATCAACCGAGAGGCGATGTCAAAGCAGGGCACTGAGCAGAGTTAGACACAGAATGATTTCATTCCTATAAAATTCAGAGAAGGCTGACACCA
>NW_006487735.1:0-697 GCF_000325575.1 Pteropus alecto | reverse complement strand
GGGCTACGGAGGCAGAGGCCCTGGGTTCAAATCCCAGCTCTGCCGCTTAGTAGCTGGGTGGTCTCAGGCTAGTCATTGAGCTCCCTTCAGACTCCCCTTGCCTGATGCAAAGTGGACCTGGCAGGAAGCGGATGGCACCCTCCAGCTGACCAGGAATGGCCATTTGTGGGCCCAGCACGAAATGAAAACGCAGGCCCCTTGTTCAAAAAGCATTAAGAATTTCGAGATGACAACAGCGGAGCATTCGGCCCAGGGTGGAGCCCTTCCAGCAGCGGGGCCCGGGGCCACTGTCCGTGAAGCTGGCCCTGGAAGGGACCTTCCGCCAGGAGGGCGCAGGGTTCCGCGAAACCACGGGGGTGGCGAAACTCCCAACCTGCAACAGGCGTGGGTGGCCTAGAGACAGCCAGAGCTGTCTCCTTGCTGTAGGAGCCGGCATCAGCACAGGTGGAGGACTCAGCTGTGACCTGGGGGTGGGACCCCCTCTAGGAAATGCCCCGCCTTCCCTTTCCCCTGCCCTCTGTGCCACCCACCTGTTAGCCTGTCAAGAGAGCCTAGTTTTAAACAGACGGGACAAACAAACAGAGACTCATGGACGTAGACAGCAGACTAGCAGTTACCGGAGGGTGGGGGGAGGTGGATGGGGTAAAAGGGGTCAAATATGCGGTGATAGAAAGAAATCTAACTATGGGCAGTGAAC
>NW_006487734.1:0-697 GCF_000325575.1 Pteropus alecto | reverse complement strand
TGAATACCAGTTAATTGAGAATTTGGGATCTTTAATTGGTGGCAGGCATGTCTTTGGTGAAACCACTAGGATTTAAGGGTTCAGTGCTGGCAGTGGGCAGAGAATGTTGGGCATCTTTGTCTCAATATGGCTTCATGAAACTCTTAATGCTCTTAAAACTCTTTCTTATTCTGCTGCCTCCTTGGTTCCATGAGCCCCCTTTAAAAACCACTTAGCCATCATCTTGTTTACACCCTCAACACTACGTACTTTAGATGTAAATATATTCGTATTGAAAAATAGTGGGGTGGCTGAGATAGATTGGGTGGGATATTTTTGATCAGTCTTTTCCCATTAAACACTTGTTTATAATCTGAACTTTTACAGCAGATACTGGTATTAGTATCAGTCTATTAAAAACAAAAATTTACAGAGGACTTTAAAAAGATCTGTTGCCTGATTTAGTTTTGATCGCTTGTGTCTCTGGCTTCTTTCATGGGACTATTAATTGACTACAGGGAGTGGCTGCTCCTCACCACAGCAAGTTCCTAGTCATGAAACACACCACTGACTTTGATCATTTTGGGGTCCCGAAGACTCTGCTACCTAGAAACAGGCTGTTAATTTTGTAACCACCCATTCTCATTAGTGGGGGGTGGCAGGCTTTACTGGTTTGATTATTGACCGGGGTGGGGGGTAATGGTTTATACTTAGGTTA
>NW_006487733.1:0-697 GCF_000325575.1 Pteropus alecto | reverse complement strand
TCACTCACCTCCTTCCATAAGCAAGAATGACTATACCCCAGCATCTGCCTTCCTTGTCAACAAACCTCACTCAGAAAAGTGTCATTTATTAAGTAATAATTTTAAATACATGCTTTTGTTTATTTTGTTATGTGTTAGTTGAAGTAACTTTCTCCTTTATTATCATTTGTATTATTTATTATTTATGTTAGATTATTTTATTGCTTTTTTTTACTATAGCATGTTTTGTCTAAAACAGGATAAAAATCTAATTTGTATTCGATATGGTATAATGTCACTGCATACTGCATGCACTTATACTCATTAACAAGTTTACTGATTATTAGATAATTAGATAGTCGATGTTTTATATGCAATGTATTCATATAAATCCTTTGTAGATTTTTGTAGCCATGTTTAAGAATGTTTTACTGATACAGAGAAATTGGTTTGGATATTTAGATTAGCTGGGAAAGAAAATTTTTTTCCTATTTTTATAAATAAAATTAAGATTCCCACTACCTGCAAAGTCACCTTCCATGCCATTAATAAATTCCACACCAATTAATTAATCGAAGAGCTAAGTGTGCTTCTATTTTTATATTATTAATGTGCTCAGATGAAGCATTATCTACTTCAAGCTTCATTCTTTAATTACACAGAAGAAATAGCTGAGGCTTTTTCTTTTTAAAAATTAAGTTTATTGAAGTAACATTGG
>NW_006487732.1:0-697 GCF_000325575.1 Pteropus alecto | reverse complement strand
CGGACTCCCCTTCTCTCTCCCTCTGCTGTCCCTGACAGCATCTTGTCCCATGCGTCGCCTTGTGTCACTTTGACCCTGGGATGGCTCGTCACACCATCACACGTCAGCACTTTCCTGGCCACGTTTGCCCCGGAGTCCCTGGCGGCTCACTTGGCTCACTCCTCGGCCGGCCTATGGGCCTCCAGCAGCTCACGTCCTCTGCTCTCATTAGGGCCCTGTTTCCGCCTCCATTCCCTTCGCCCCCACGGAAAAGGCTCCAGTTCAAACCGCGGTAACAGCTGCTGATGCTGAGATCGAAAGCATTTGGTAGTGCCTCCTCCAATGGGGGCTACCTAGCTTGTGAATTTCCACAGAGAACCCCACTATCGATGACTGCAGAACTTGGCTGAGGTGGTGGGTGGGGCGGGGGTGGTGGCTGGGGGGCAGGAAGCCCGCCTTCAAGTCCATCGCCTCACCCCAGAGCGTTGGAAGTGACCACGATCACTTATTAGCTACTATGGGTCAGCCTAGGTATCCAGGGCAGATGTGCTGCTAAGACCAATAGCTCCCTCAGCCCAGAAGTTCTCTTTACAGAGGCCACCAAACTGCATACGGGCTGTGCTCAGGGTGTATGTGTGTGCACATGTGTGTGCATGCATGTGTGTGCATGAGTGCACGTGTGTGTATGCATGTGTGTGCATGAGTGTGTGCATGTGTG
>NW_006487731.1:0-697 GCF_000325575.1 Pteropus alecto | reverse complement strand
GCTGAATGCTCTCAACACCCATCGGCACTGCCAGGGTTAATTCCATTTCGCAGATGAGGAAACTGAGGCTCACGGGAGTTAGGTAACTCATCCAAGGTGACACGTGGCGTCAAACGTGCCAGAGTCAGATTCAAACCCAGGCTGGTCTATTTCAGAGTCCCTGTTACTGTCTGGCCCATAACCAAGAGAGATGTAACTTTACATCCGTCACTGGCCCTTATTTACTAAACTTTTGAGGAATTTGACATTTTCCCTCCGCAAGAAGTACTGTGATAAATGTCGCCAGACAGACTGACCTCAGACAGAATCTCTCTCCTCCCTTGGTGATTTGCTGTTTTGGCCCACATTCACCTCAACCCTAGCAGCCACCAAGCCGTCACTGCAGCTCGAGCACAGGCCCAGGGGCACCTCCCATGTCCCAATATTCCAGCCAAATCAAACTCTTGATTGAACATTTTCGGGTGTCACAGCTAGCACGGGGGCGCCGCTCACATGCGGCGGGTGGAAGTCAGGGGTGCCGTTGAACATCCCCCTGAGAATGCTCCAGCCCCAAATGATGGGAGTGCTAAGGTTAAAAAGCCCTGACCTGGAAGAGTCGTCTCACTTTGTTCGAAAAAGTTTTTTTCCTTCCATAATGAAAACTGTTTCGGAAATCTCCTTCAGGTCCGACCCAGATCATTGGAAGGGATGAGGCCAC
>NW_006487730.1:0-697 GCF_000325575.1 Pteropus alecto | reverse complement strand
CCAGACTCACTGAGCACCAATCACATCTGAGACCTGTCATTCCCTTAACAGGAAACTCTACAACAAGAGTCATAAAAACCCAGCCCATTCAGTCACCATCTGCATAGAAAACGTTTCCAACAAAGGTTCAGTTAGTGAAAAATAAGTATATGTATGATGTATAATGTCTACTCTGACTTAATTTCCACCTCTCCCCCTATCCTGTCCAACACCTGAGCACCCGAGACCCACACAGCTATTTCTCATCAAGCCACACATTACAGGTCACATTAAATGTTGTCCTCTTCCTTTCCTCCTAGTTGTGTTTCTTATTTTGTCACGTTATCTCCTACTCTCCTCTTCGTTCTGTTTTCTTCTAGTCTCAGGGGAGATATATGAAAAGGAAGGATATTTTGGGTGTTGAAATAATTTCTAAGTGCATATTTTGTGGAAAATTTAGCTATAAAAATTTTTTAATGGGAACAGGTTATGAAGTTGTTTTCTGTTGAACTTCCATGCTCACGACCACTGTTAACATTCTAACCCCCGTGCCCCTGCTCAGAGAATCATCCTCACAAAGGATTTATACAGTATGGAATTTCTGAGGTGTATAGAGTCACAGAAATGAAAACCTGAGGGGAACTTTACACAAACACCTTTCCTCCTTTCCCCACATTTTCTGTCTATAATTTAACTGGCTCGCATGCTCTCTGGTCTC
>NW_006487729.1:0-697 GCF_000325575.1 Pteropus alecto | reverse complement strand
TTTTTTTTTTTTCTATGATGGCTACAAATAGGACAAATGTAGTAGGTGTCAGAAATAATTTATCTACATGTGTGTAATTGGTTCCGACAAACGTATGAGAAATGTATCTCCTTTTTCCACATGGAAGGACCACCACCAGGTCCTACTTCTTTTCAGCTGGAAGGGCTCATAAACTACTTGCTAGCTTTGCAGGCTCAGCTTGACATCTCCACTTCCAGGCCAGCTAGTAGTCACTGACATTAAACCTAATGAGAGGGAGAGGTGGGGTACTGAGATACAGATAGGACTGAGGGAAGAAAAAGATGATCCTTAATACCTTTGACATTGAAGTACCCGCTAAAGGCACAGTGCAGTGCAGCTGATGATCCCTTTTCCAAAGGCAGCACATATCACTCCCCTTGCCCTGAATCTAAATAGCTTCCAGGTACCCAATAAACCAGGGAGTCTGATGTATATCTTCAGGGCTGTGCAGGATTCTGCATATCACTGAGGGCCACAGGGCAGAATTTCATTCTGAAGTAATCAATGGGAAGTTAAACATCTCTTATTATATAAAAGTGAGGTCTGTGTGTGCACTGCCTAAGTTGGTATGCCTCAACCATGGCTACATGTGTAAGAAGAGAGAAAGCTGTAATAAATATATTTACAGAGATAAAGGCATAACTATAGACCTAAATATACTATTTATCTTCTGTCT
>NW_006487728.1:0-696 GCF_000325575.1 Pteropus alecto | reverse complement strand
ATGATGATGATGATGATGATGATGATGATGGCAGCAATAGGACCCACTCAGTGCAGATATTTTGAGGACACCATGAAATAATATATGTAGTATGATGACACCAGTGCCCAACATATAGAGGTATTCAATAAATATTTGCTATAAGTAGGAAAATATGCAACCAGTATGTAAGCACCACAAGAGCAGGAATTTTTTAAATGTTTTGTTGACTATTCAATCTGCAGTGCTAGGCTAGTGCCTGGCATATAAAGGTGCTCCATGAAAAATATATTGAATGAATCAATGTAACATTCTTTGCATCTAGAATTGATGAGTTGTGTGTTACTGGTAGAAATAATCTCCTAACCTAGCAATTTAATCGATTGGCCTTTGCTGAGACAATATCAGACTGAACTGGACAGATGGTTGGGGTGAATGCCAGTACTTACCCTCCTTCAGGCATTTTCCAACCTACAAATTTCATACTATGATACAATGTGATTCTGCATAGAGCAACCATGTAAATTCTATTACAAACCAAACATTTTTGAGAATGAAAGTGGTGCCATTACATCAGGATAGCAAGCATAAGTAGGAACCATCGAGGACAAACCAGGATAAACCAGGGCACATGACCACCCTAAGTCAACGTCCTCACCACAAGTGAATGGATTAAGAATTGGTGGAATTCCCAAAAGCAGCTGTTATTAAGTGGAC
>NW_006487727.1:0-697 GCF_000325575.1 Pteropus alecto | reverse complement strand
GTAGAGGGTAGTGGTCAAGTGTGAAGTTTCTGGGGCCCAGTTGCCTGGCTTTGAACCCCAGCTCCACTCCTTACTAGCTGTTTGACCTTGAGTGGTCTCTTAACTTCTCTGGGATTCTGTTTCCACATCTGCAAAATATGGATTATAATATTCATATCGAACTCAGGGTTGTTTTGAATATTAAATGACATACTGCGTGCAAAGCATCGAAAACCGGTACTTGGAAGATTGTAATAAATATTATTTATGTTTATTAAAGATGTGAACCTTAACTTCTGACAGTACTTGTGTCAGAAATACAAATGACAAAATTAAAGGTAGCTTTTATTTTCTCATTTTTATATAACTGTTTTCTAATCTTCCTACAATGACTACACATTGATTTGAGGGCGGGGGGAGGGAAGAGAAAAAATGATACTTCTAATCTTTAACATTACTGGAGATTTTTAGTGAGAAAAGTAGAATTTTGTTTTTATGGAAGAATTGCCTAATGCTTGCAGAAATAACGTTGGTTCCGTATGAATACTGCCACTATGAGATCACTTTAATGTTTCAGTTATTCTTTATCACATTTCCTGCTGTGCTCATCATTTGCCAGCAGTGGTCCCGTTCCTGATCCAACCTTTTACACTCCGTTTGGGGCTTGAACGCTGTGAACTACATTCCCCAGCCTCTGTCACTCTGAACTACATTCCCC
>NW_006487726.1:0-697 GCF_000325575.1 Pteropus alecto | reverse complement strand
CAACACAAAGCAGGGTCAAGACTTCCAAAGGCCTGAGAGGTGCTGGGCTTCCGGGTCCTGGAAGAAGACAGCATTCCAAGGAATGGAAGCCATAAGCACTAATGGTTTGTGGGGAGGGTGTGTCACAGCCTGTGGGGAAGCTGATGCAGTCTCAGGACACTGGGGTTTGGAAGATGGTGCCTCCTCTGAAGCTCCCAAAGTCCTGAGTCAGCCCCAGCAGCCCCGGCTCTCACCTCAGAGGCCTCATGAGGCTCAGTGGTAAGGCTGCCGGGGCTGGGTAATTCCCTCCCCACCAAGAAGCTCAGAGAGGAGCCCCCAAGGATCTCCCACTCCTCCTTCCCCACCGCATCAGCCACATCTGGGGAAATAACAAATAGGCTCCTCCTTCCCTAAATGAGGAAACAGCACGAGGAGCCTAGGGCATTTCCGGGGTGGGGGTCAGAGGGACACTCACCCGCATGGCCTGGCCGGGTACAGCCCTGAGCAAGGAGACTCTTCTCCGATGCTGCTCCGTTAGCAGCTCAAAATAGCACTGACTGCAGCCCCGCCCCCATTCCCTCCCTCTCTTCAGGCCCCTCCCATCTGGAACTGCCCAGCCCTGGCCAGAGCCAGACCCAGAGTGAGTAGCCTGGAGAACTGTGGGTACCAGGTAAGCTGCCTGGAGGGAGAGGGTGTGACAGCGTGCACAGTAGGGAAG
>NW_006487725.1:0-697 GCF_000325575.1 Pteropus alecto | reverse complement strand
CCGAACGCTCTCAGGTCGCCTGCTCCTCCTGCCGTGTCTGAAGGTGACACATTCTGCACATGCCCCGCCAGGCCTGATGCGGCAGCAGGTGACTGACTGGCTGATCATCGTTAGTGTCCAGGACTCAAAAACAGGATCGTGAATAGTCGCGTGAGACTATATAGTCAGTGGGCAAACAGACCAAACCGGCACTTTATTTTAAAAAGTTTTATTCTGTAGATTTAGAAATTTGAGATTTTTTTAATAACCGCAAAAGAAATTCAGTCACACCTATTGATTAATAGAATGTAGTGGTGTATTATCCAAACAGGAACCGTGCGGATGTGCCATAATAAACTGTCTATTAGTAAAAAAATACACTTTGGGGCACAGCATTGTATCACAAATTACAGTAGGGATATTTTGCAAGAATTTAATCAAACTAGAGAATTCTGAGTAACTGTATCTTTTAAATGCAGCACTTAAAAATGTAACAACTCTGTGCATTCTTTTTTTGTAGAAAAATGACCTTGGGTGTGTCATAGAAATGCTGCTTTATTGCTGCAGAGGTCAAAGTTCAAGGCTCAAGAGGTACGGGAGAGAATACAAAGGTCGCCTTAAGAAACTCGGTTTTGTTTATGTATAAAAAGCTGAAGTTTATAAAAGTTAATTTACAAACCAAGAAAAGTGGTATGCACGCATTATGTACAAGCATCCT
>NW_006487724.1:0-696 GCF_000325575.1 Pteropus alecto | reverse complement strand
CAAAACTTGGAAGCAACCAAGATGCCTTTCAGTAGTGAAATGGATAAACGAACATCCGGACGTCGGCGTAGTATTCAATACTAAAAAGAAATGAGGTACAAGCCATGAAAAGACATGTAGGAAACGTAAATACATATAACTAAGTGAAAGGAGCCAATGTGAAAAGGCTACGTACTTAGTGATTCCAACTATCTGACATCCTAGAAAAGAAAAACATACAACAGTAAAAGGATCGTGATTGTCAGAAAGCTAGGGGCGACAGAGGATGTACAGACGGAATAAAGGAACAAAGGGCAGTGAAACTGTATTGTATGACATTATACTAGTGAATACATGCCATTGTATATTTATCTAAACCCATGGAATGAACAGAACCAAGAGTGACCCTAATGTCAACTATGGGATTTGGATGATTCTGTCGCGTCATGTAGATTCATCAGTTATAGCAAACGCACTACACTGGTATGAGACGTTGATAACGGGGAAAGATGTGCTTGGGGAGGGACAGAAGGTATATGGGAAATCTCTGTACCTTCCGCTCAGTTTTGCTGTGAACTTAAAACCGTTCTAAAAAATAAAGTCTGTGTTTTAGATAGCTCAGTTATGACATGCAAGAGACAAAACAGTGTAGTTAAAAAAGTAAAATTCTTGTTTATGTTCTAATTCGAAATAGTCATTTGGTCAGATCAGTATGTA
>NW_006487723.1:0-696 GCF_000325575.1 Pteropus alecto | reverse complement strand
GCTTCTGCTGGATCAGCCTATTTTCAAGTTCCAGCTTTCACCTGGTGACCCCAACCCCTGAGCTCCAATAACTCCACCTCTTCCTTTGGTCTCTCCAGCCTAGGCACGGGAATAAACTTTATGCTATTGCCAATCTGAGTTACTTCAATGTTTCCTGACTGTTTTTCAAGCCTCTTACATCATCTATATATCTAATTCCCTACATGAAAATTCCAGTTGGTTTCTGGTTTCTTAATTAGACCCTAGCTGAAACACTGAGTAACCCAGAATCTAACAGGCTCCCTGTCCACAAGGGCAGTTCTGCACAAAGGAATGTCCTTGTAAGCAGCAAGTGGGAAAAGACTAGTGAGAATGACACAAGTCAGCTGGATTCAAGGCAGAGTGGGTAGAGATATAGGGTTGGCAGATAAAATGTGGGTATGTCTCATGCAATATATAGATCGTATCATTCTTTGTTGTTGGGCTGTCTTCTAGGATGTTTAGCAATATTTGGGACATACTTATACTAAAAGGTTATTCATTTTTATTTGAAATTCAAATTCAACTGGGTGTTTTGCATTTTTATTTGTTAAACCTGGCCACCCTAACAGAGAATGAGCTCATGTTTAGAGTTGGTTTCAATGCTGGACTGTGTAGGAGTTAACATGGGTGAAGGCAAGATCATTTTTGGAAAAAAAAAAAAAGGGCACTGGAATC
>NW_006487722.1:0-696 GCF_000325575.1 Pteropus alecto | reverse complement strand
AATCCTGGGCAGGATCTTGGGCAGTTCCATGATTTCTGTGCTCTCTTTTCGTTCATTGACAGTACTGCTGTTACTTTAAGTGGAAGTAGTCATGATTCTATAACTAGATTTTAATCTTGGATCAATGTTATCAGAGATAAGACTTCTTCTGCCCCTTCACGTGCTAAGGCCTAAATTTAAGGAACAGGATAGGATTGAATTTCACTCTCTGTGTAAACCAGCTTCTCCCCATTCATTAGCTACAGGTTTGGACTCTGCTAGGGTCAAATATGAGCAAAGGAAGAGAGGGCTTAGAAAATTTCTAACATGGCTGAGAGCCTTTGTGACTTCTGATCTACCAGATATCCAAGTCTTTCTCTTGTGAGACACTTGGCGTTCTTTTTGGAGTTCCAGATCTGCTACGTTTACCAGCTATTCTTGTACATTGGGTGCATATGTCCTGGCCAAAAGCTCTCCTCTCAGCTCCTTGCTCACTGTTCTGAGATACTGGGTAGTCCTGGGGCCTTTCTTGTGTGGCCCACATGTTCATGAGAAGCATTCGGACATCTTTTGTCCTGACCTCTCTTGGGTGTGCAGGCCAATGCCGGCCCATAGCACTCTCTGGTTCCCTAGATTTCCTAAATGGGACTTAAAGCCTCGAGTCCACAGGACTCCTTTGGTGCAGTGCACCTCAGTTACACTCCCCTTGAAGTCTAC
>NW_006487721.1:0-696 GCF_000325575.1 Pteropus alecto | reverse complement strand
TCACAGCTGGAGCCCGGGCTGCGAGGGTCGGGGGACAGCTGATGGACACAGAAGCCAGGACACGCCCACGAAATGTGTCATTCCCTGGGGAGACGAATCAGGGACTCGTGAAACGGCCAGGGAACGCGTGTGGCAGTGTCCATCATCCCCGGTCTCCTTTCCTGCGGTGCCAGTTACCCCTGGTCAGCTGTGGCCCCAAATATTAAATCGAAAATTCCAGAAATAAACAGTTTATAAGTTTAAATCGAAAGTTTAAGTCGTATGCTGTTCTGAGCAGCGTGATGAAATCTTGGGCCATTTTGCTCCACCCCCTGGTGGATGTCAGTCACCCCCATGCCACGCCCCCTCACCCCACAGTCACTTATAGCCTTCTTGGTTGCCATCCAACTGTGTTGCAGTGCTTGTGTTCAGGTAACTCTCGTTGACCTGATAACTGGCCCGAAGTGCAGGGCAGTGACGCTGGCAGTTTGGACAGGCCAGAGGGAAGGCCCGCGAGGTTCTCCGTTTAAGTGAAGTGCGTACGTACGGGAGAAACCGTGTGTGTACGTGCGGTGCGACACTGTCCTTGGTTGCAGGCATGCACTAGGGGTCTTGAAATGTGTCTCCCAAGACAAGGGGTGACGACTGCACATCCAAATAACTGCACAGTTGCTGCCATTTTTGGCTCTTACTCTGTGCTGGGTACTGTGCCACGTG
>NW_006487720.1:0-696 GCF_000325575.1 Pteropus alecto | reverse complement strand
TAGAAATTACCCAATATGAACAACAGAGAGAAAATAAACTGGAAAAAAAGATAAACAGGAACCTGTGTTATAACAGAGATCTAGCTAACAGTCATGTCTTCAAAGCCCTGGAAGGAAGGGAGGAAGAAGGCAAGGCTGAAGAAGCACTCAAAGAAATAACAGCTGACAACTCCCCAAATTTTGGCAAAAGACATAAATTTATAGATTTAAGAGGCAGAGTGAATCCCAAATGGGATAATCTGAAGAAATCCATACCAAGACACATCAAACACCTGAAAATTATATTTAGAAATCTTGAAAGCATAAATATAGAAATGACGCTTATAAGGGAAATGAGAATAACAGCAGATTTTTCATGCGAAACCAGAGAGGCCGAGAAGAAAGTAGCATAACATTTTTCAAATGCTTTTCAAAAATTTGTCAGCCTCAAATTCTATACCCAGTGGAAATATTCTTCAGGAATGAAGGGTGAATCAAAAAATTCTCAGATGAAGGAAAACTAAGAGAAGTTGTTATCAGACGGCCAATCCTAGAAGAATGGATAAAGGTAGTTCTCTAAACACAAAGGAAATTAAAAAAGGAACCTTAGAATATCGGGAGGGAGGAAAAAAAATGGAAAGAGTAAGAATATGGGTACATACAATATATTGTCTCTCTCTGTTGAATTTTCTACATGATATTTGACGGTTGAAACAA
>NW_006487719.1:0-696 GCF_000325575.1 Pteropus alecto | reverse complement strand
TTTTTTTACCTTGCATTTTTAAAGAGTTCTTGAATACTTGTGTAAGATTAGAGGCCACCTGGGAGACAAGTAAGTGAGGGTATTATTTTCTTAATTTTACAAATGAAGAAGCTGAGGCAGAGCACTGAGCTCAGAAAACTTGATCTCCAGTCTAACTATGAGCCTTAGTTTCTATATCTATAATACAAAGCTGATAAAATAAATAGTATCTATATGAAGGTCCCTTCTAACTCTATGGTTCCATGACAATACCAGATCTAGAGGCCAGATATACCCTAGTTTCTAGCCTTGGAATCTTTCAAGGGAGAGATTCTATGATTTCTTAAACGTCTACTACGTACCAAGGCTTTCATATTTATTATTTCACAACCATTTAAGTGTTGTAACTGATAAAAAATTTCTACCAGGTTTTTTGGATTCCCAGTGCCATGCCCCTTTCTTTACCATACCTGCCTTCCCTTATGGATCACTATGAGGCTACCCCTTTAAATTTATGCTTGTATCATCACACTAAAGTAATGCTCCTCAAATTTTAATGGGAAAACAAATCAGCTGGAGACCTTGCTAAACACATATTCTGATTCATTCAGCCTGAGGGTTGCCCTTAACTTGCTTCTCTTCAGTGTGAAAACAGACAAGGTAACGCAGTTGATAAAAACAAAGTCCTGAGAGACAATGAGGAGTCAGCAAAAAGAA
>NW_006487718.1:0-696 GCF_000325575.1 Pteropus alecto | reverse complement strand
GGTGCACAATAAGTAGGAAGTGGGGTCCTCTCTCTTTTTGTTAAAATTATTTTTTATATGGTAAGTATCAAGGATAATTCTGGTTGTGTGAAGTCAGAGAAGATGACTCTTTACCCACCAGATTATAATTCTGTAAAAATAATTTTATATGCTTTAAGATTGAAGAATAATTCATAGAAAATAACTAACCTAAAAGATAATTATTTAGCCCACAGAGCATTTTAGAGAACACAGATAATAGTATAGGTCACACATTGTTAGTTCCTTAGATGTTTTCTCATCTAAGAGCTTCAAAATGCACGATTTTCTTTTTCTGGTCTACAGCGCTGACGGAGAATCTCCTGATTTTCTTGAAGAGTTAGAAAAATGATGCAAACGCTCTTTGAGCAAAGCTGGTGACAACTTCCCAGTGGTGGGTATACCTATGTATTCTTATCATATTCTTACAGCAATCATCCAGGTATTTAAGTGGATAAGAGTCATTTTGGTGAGAAACATCTTTGAGCTCTCACAATGAGACCTCACCTAAGAAGAACACTTCCATCTGAAGTGAACCCCAAGCCCATAAACAGCTTAAAACGATTCATTAAAAAGAATAAACTAAGTGAAAACAGACTCACAAATACAGAGGACATTCTGGCGACTGCCAGAGGGAAGAGGAGTTGTGGGGCTGGGAGAAAGGGGTGAAGGGTTAAA
>NW_006487717.1:0-696 GCF_000325575.1 Pteropus alecto | reverse complement strand
AGCGAGGCTTCCAGAAGCTGCCCGGCGAGGGCTGGCAGAGGGCCATGCGGTAGCCTGAGGCTGGGCGCGGCACAAGGGTAAGTTCTTTGTTCGTGTTAAGAGCGGACATAGAATCGCCATCCTGGGGCAGGGTCCGCCTTGCTCACTGGCCTTAGGAAGGACCGTATCTCTTTTTCTGCTGTTTTTATCCTTCGTGCCCTCACAGGGTGCCTGGCACCGGTTAGGTTGGACGAACTGGACTTTTCCACAAGTTTTTCTCTGTGAATGTTCTGGTCGATGCCACAGAGAATAGAGTGTGGATTCTAGGAGGCTGTCAGGAAGAGGGGTGAGGGAGGGAGAATGGGGTTGGTCCCCAGCAGGTCTAGGGGGTCAATGCAGAGCAACCTGAGGCCTCAGCCTGGGAATGCTGACCTGTTCCACATCCAGGGCCCACAACAAGGTGATGTTTGCGTCCCCTGCGAGCTTCTGATGCTTTCCAATGTCAGGCTCAGTTCATCCACCGTAACAAAACACCAGAAATGGGGCAGCCGACACAGCAGAAATCTATTTCTCAGTTCTGAAGGCCAGAAGCCCAAGGTCACGGTGCCAGCCAGTCTGTCTCTGGTGAGACCCCTCCCTGGCTGATAGCTGGTCGTCTTCTCACATGGTAGAGACAGAGGTCATCTCTGTCATGTCCCTTCTTCTAAGGGCGCTAAT
>NW_006487716.1:0-696 GCF_000325575.1 Pteropus alecto | reverse complement strand
AGAGAGAGAGAGAGAGAGGAAAGAAAGTGGTCATTAGTTAACTGCATTTCTAAAAAATAACTTCTTAGCAAATTCCCACATTTGAAAATATTACTCATATTCGTACATAATTTTAAACAATTTTTAATGAGCATCAGGAGTATTTTCTCATGTTAATATTAAAATTATGAAGGTATATCTAAATTGTAACTGCAAAACATTACAGAAAATAGTTGTTACAACTCTATAATGTAATACATACATAATGAACTCAGTAGCTGTACTGAGTAAATTATTGTTTCATCAAGATATAAGTACTTATATTCTTTCTATTTTTTTTGCTCCTTTGTAAACCTGTAAGTCAGAATCATATAACCACGTATTTGATTCTTCAAATTGTAAATGTGAGACATTTAATAGTGTTCCAGTCCAGCAACAAAATATGCATTATAATTTTAGCTTTCTCAAAAAGAAACAGCTATTTTTCTCATATACATATATACATACATACTTATATATATATATATACGCTTACGTAGGAGATAACTTGTTTGAATAGTAAATTCTGATTAAAAGCTGAATATAAAGTGTTTCTTGTTAAATATAAGTTTTTCCTAAAAATTTCAAAAAATTCAGCAATATTGACAGTGAAAGACATGAGCAAAGCACAATATAAAACGGTTATCAACTAAAATATTTCAGGTTGCAAGCAATGGC
>NW_006487715.1:0-696 GCF_000325575.1 Pteropus alecto | reverse complement strand
TTTTTTTTCCAGTCAGGAGCTTGATTCTCCAAAGAGAAAATTGAATTTGAATAACTGTTCCAGAGGGTGTGAGGCTAACCGTCAATTCCAGAGTCAGAGCAGGGATGTGGGACTCCTGTGCGGTGCTGGCCTCAGGGCAGAGGCGCTTGAGCGTGTGAACTAGCACTGGAGCCGGCGAGCCCACTCGGCTGTCCCATGCCGGCGTTCAGTGTGGTCTGAGTTAGACAGGTCGGGCCCTTTGCGCTCGGAGCCTCTCGTCCGACTGGAATTGCTCCAAGTGTTTTAGGCTTTAAGAACAAGCACATTAACATTAAAGTCTTGTCTCTCTCACTATTATTACTTGTCTATTGTTTTCCTAAGGAAGAGATGGGGACTGTTTCGGAGCCCTTGGAAGGGAATTTGTGGTGACTTGTCATCTTTCTGTGATTTTTCCGCCTTTGTGACCTCAGGTGCCCTTGTGTATCGACTCTTCCAATTTCGCTGTGATCGAAGCTGGGCTGAAGTGCTGCCAGGGGAAGCCCATCGTCAACAGCATCAGTCTGAAGGAGGGGGAGGCCGACTTCCTGGAGAAGGCCAGCAGGATCAAGAAGTTTGGAGCTGCTGTGGTCGTCATGGCTTTTGATGAAGAGGGACAAGTGAGTGGTTTCTTTTGACCAAGCTCCATGGTGTTCCACAGGCTTGACAGAGCAGCAGGAG
>NW_006487714.1:0-696 GCF_000325575.1 Pteropus alecto | reverse complement strand
AATAATAATCATTTCTGAAATCCAATTCTGCATTTTTATTTTGTAAGCGATTGCTGCTGGCCGCCTACGCTAACCCTTTTATTTACCAAGCCTTTTGTCATTGTCCAAATGACCAGTCCATTCAACAAATAACGTGGATTAACAGATTTTGCTAACTTCTGTGATTCTTCCAAGTGAGGACAGCTGACACAAGTGTTTGAAGGAAAACTCTGAAAGGTTTAGCCTGGGAGAGGAATCGCTGTGGTACCGAGGGTATTTTGCTACGGCCAGGCAGACATCAGGGTGTTGGCAGAAAAAGGCACTGAGGGGCCAGCAGACATGTCTCCGAGACCTGACTCTGCCTCCCTGGCTCGCGTCTGGGACGCAGTGTCCCGCTTCGTAAAGAGAAGGCAGCGTCGCCTCCTCCGAGGGGTCGATCTGAGGCTCACGTGAGACGGCGCGTGTGGAAGCGTTTTGCTCAACAGCGAAACCCTAGGCAAATAAACAGTGACGTTGGAAATATTATTATCACTTCTTTCTCAGGCTTTCTGCTATGTTAATATTACCGGAATCACATGTTTTGATGATTAGAAGGCCACGATACTTTCACATAATGCCTTTGGCAGAAAAACTTTCCTCGTCATCATTTGAAGGGGCTTATCTGATTAGGACGTCACTGACTTCTGCTTTACAGTTTTTATTTTGAGGCTGGCAGGT
>NW_006487713.1:0-696 GCF_000325575.1 Pteropus alecto | reverse complement strand
TATATGTATGTGTATATATATATACATATATATACTTTTTTTTATAAACAGTGTTAAATGCCAGTTTGGGGTCATTTAACTAAAATTCAAATTTCTCAGGTTTTTTTGTTTGTTTTTGTTTTTTACTAAAATGAAGTGGGGAAGAGCTATTTGCAAAATTTGCCGGCAAGGCAAATGAGTTAAAAACCTTTTTTCTTTTTTTTTTTTTTAAACTTTTTTTTTTGTTAAACCAACCACCCTGAAAGTTTCCACACGTGGAATATAGATACAACATTGAACAAAATATGTGGCTTCCCATGTACATCGGTTACCTATGTACAAGTATCATATACACCAGTAAAACAACAGGGCAATTAGTCAATTAAAAAAAATAATTAGTACATGTTATGCGTAATAAAATTAAACAAATTTACAAAGGCTTTTCCACTTGTGGATTTGATTCCTTTTTTTGGAGAGGGTAATCCTGGAGCAACCATGTACGCGTTCCAGATTCTATACTAGAATACTTCTGGTTGCTGGTTGGATTCACCAGTGGGCCAGTGAGGTCAGTGGGAATGAGGGGACAGGGGTGACACTGCCTCAGATAATACCATTAGGAGGGCCACAGATGGGCCCTAAGTCAACGCCATTCTTCATGTAGTATTTCTCCAGCTTGGCCAGGATGTGCTTGCCATAGGTGTACTTGCGAAGAGTCGC
>NW_006487712.1:0-696 GCF_000325575.1 Pteropus alecto | reverse complement strand
CTTCCTGACCCAGGACATATCTATTCCTTGCAAAAAAATGACTAAGTCAATTCTGAATACCCAGTTTTTCAACCGTTTTAGTAATCTTGCCTGTTTTCTAGAAAATGCAAGATATTTGAAGCTTTAAACATAACAAAAATACTACTCTCATGGTTTTATTAAGTAGAAACATTTCAGTAATTTAAATTCAAAAATATATAAGTGGATTTTCACATCAGCATTATCATAAAGTTTCGGAAATGATTTGCCAATGAGAAAATGCTGAAATTTGATTTTTTCCTAAGGATCCCCTAGATACTTAGATTCAATAGCTTGAATGATGATAGAAGGAATCTGTACCCTCTGATCTGTTCAGTACTTTGATGCTGTATATTTCAGAGAGACTTATCTAGCTTTTTCAAATGTAAATTCAATATCTCATTAACTATGTTAGAGAGATCAACTCTTTTTTAGAAATTTTTGCTCACATAATATTAATCTTCGATAATATACAATGTTTCCTTCAAAATTAGGACTAAATACTTATAATTTTACCATAAGTTTGCAGAATAGAGAAAAATCTGAAAATCATAATAGTGAAAGTTTCTTGTCATTAGTATTAATCAATAGTTATTTTCTGCTGTGGACAGTAGGGTTCTATGGAAGGTAACTTCACAGGGTGATCTGATCTTAAATTTCTAATTGGGCAGGTCATGG
>NW_006487711.1:0-696 GCF_000325575.1 Pteropus alecto | reverse complement strand
GGGATGCGAGCTGGGATGCTCGGCGAGCGAGTCTCGAGCTGCGATTCCGAAGAGCAGGGGCGGCGGTTTTAACAGCTGAGTTTCGATTTCTAGCCACCAGCTGCAGACTGTGCCCGCCCCGGGGAATTCCCGTTTCGTTCTCCACTCCCGTGCCCCCCGCCCCCCGACCTCGCGTCACCGCAGGTCACGGCTCCGGCCGCGCCCACCTGCCCGCGGTGCTGAGATGAGCTGGCTTGGCCCATACAGGTGTGTCGATTTAAAGTTCAAGGACACCTAAAGAGCGAGGAGCCGCAGGGGGGCTGGAATCCTGAAAGATACTTTAGAGACTGTGTGACAGGTAACCCTAATCTGAGGTTACTGCTGGAGATTTGAGAATGTCAACAATAGCTTAACTTGCAGATGCCAGAGATTAGGTCAATGGTTAAAATCATGGAAGCAAAAATGTGCCTGTATCAGTGATGAACTGCTCTTTGGTTGTTGAGGAAGCGCTTTCAAGTTAAGGGAAGTAGAAAGTGAAATCAAAAGCAGAGAAAGCAGAAACTGGAGAGCGAGCGGAGGGGCGGGCGGAACCGGTTCTCCAGGCAGCTGTGCTCCGTAATGTGACTGGCCAGACGGTCAAGAAATATTGATTAAATACCTGTGCTGTGCAAGACGCTGTGCCATGGTTCAAGTAAGGTGTGGGGATTTTTTTTTTTT
>NW_006487710.1:0-696 GCF_000325575.1 Pteropus alecto | reverse complement strand
CCTGCTGGCCAGTGGGCTGAACCACACCTTCTGCAATGAGGTCTTACCCCTTCCAAGTGTGCCCTTCCTTGGCTGCTCCCCTTCGGCCTGAAGGTACTGTGCAGAATTCCCTTATACCTTATAGCTACCCTTTTATCACAGCTAATCATTCTTTACTAAACTCCCCGTGTTTAGCCCGCACTGTCATTTCTGTCTCCTGAATGGATCCAGACTGCTACACTTCATTCTGAGAAGATTTGGAGTTGAAGTGTCAACTGTTAATGTTTAAAATAGACTATTTCTTTGTATCATAGCTTTTGACTTCTGAGGCACTTAGGGGCTTATGCTTATTTTTGACTGAAGTACAGTGCTATGTTATGGTTTATCGAATATGGCCACAAATTCTGTGAAACTCCTTCCATCTAAAGGGGTAAATGTACTTCTTGGCCTACCCCTTGAATTTGGGCTGATCTTAACTTGTTTGGACCAATAGAACATAGTGGGAGGGATGTTAAGTGATATCCAAGGCTACCTCTAAAAGGACCTTGCAGCTTCAACTTTTGGCCCTTTGAAATGCTGCTCCAACACAGTCATGTAAAGAAAAGACTGCCTGGACAAAGTCCAAGGAGCCCTAGCCAAGAGTTAACAACCACTGGCAGATATGTGAGACCATCTGGGACCTCTTAGCTGAACCAGCTGAATGGGTCCACATTCCGT
>NW_006487709.1:0-695 GCF_000325575.1 Pteropus alecto | reverse complement strand
AAAAGAAAAGAAATAACTTTGCAGTGAAGAAGTTTGACACCACTTTAAAAGATCAGTGTTAACAGCACTACTAATGGGTCAGACTTCTGTAATAGTTCTGCTCAAGATGCCTAACCTGAGTCTAAAAGAAACCTCAGACAAATCCAAGCTGAGTGTCATTCATAACATAACTGTCCTGGAATCTTCATAACTCTTCT
Organism: Pteropus alecto; assembly: GCF_000325575.1. NCBI lineage: Eukaryota > Metazoa > Chordata > Mammalia > Chiroptera > Pteropodidae > Pteropus > Pteropus alecto. The sequence continues at coordinate 498 of NW_006487709.1, read as the reverse complement.
GTAGTTATATAGCTGTGGTCATGGGACCTACTTCTGGTTCACAAGATTTAAATGGAAGAAACTGGACTAGGCTTTAGGAAAGATCATTTTTTTCCAATAATAATGGAGGTAGGCTTAGCTGGCATACGCTATTTGCCCTTTGTTCTTCCCTCTTATTCCTACATTTTTATAGCTGCTACGCATAGACGTGGACAAATGCAATGCATTCCTCTTGACTGTGAAGAATTTAAGTCACAGATTAAATGTTACAAAGCAGAAAAGGAAAAACAACCCGTTTCCTTCAGCAACTGCACCAAACCTGTAAGAGCTACCTTCAGGCTCCTTATTACATTACCCCTTGTTTAATTAAACCATGGATTCCTGTCATGTGTGGCCAAATGCAATTAATGAAGACAACTTGCTTTCTCCTTATTTTTCTGTATCAGCCTACTTCCCATCCCTGATCTTTTTGTTGTTGTTGTTGTTGTTAGTTTTATTGGTATTGCATTATATTTACAA
>NW_006487708.1:0-696 GCF_000325575.1 Pteropus alecto | reverse complement strand
ATGAAGAAACCAAGCATCTGGGCTCAATTTATCTACAGACAGACTTGTCCAAAAAGTAGCAGAGCCAGGAATGAACCCTGGTGCCTTACTTCAAGGCACAGTCTTCTTATTTATTCCACACTGTCATCAAGTGAAAGAGGAAAAAAAGGGCAAAAGTGTAACCACTGACTAATTATGTGTGCACTGGTGGAAGGAGGTGAATTGTGAGCAATATTTCTTCACACATTTTTTTATGGAAAAGTTAAATAAGTAACCAATTGACCTTTCACCTTTCAAATGTAAATAATCTGCATTCTGACTGAAAATTGCCAATTACACATTCCCTAACTAAAAAGGCTAGTTTACGAATGGAACTTCTCTTTCGAGTTTTTTGGAAGGGAGAGGAGAAAGGGATAGGTTATTTTTAAGATAAGTAATTCAACAAGAAATGTATTTGTAGTCCTATTGCTCTGTTCTTAAAAAGATGACGACAATCTATAGCTTAAAATACAAAGAGGTGGTAAATCTGGGGGCACTGAAAGTCAGGGTTTCCTTTCCTAATAAGACTTGGAACCCAGAGGAAATGCAAATACACGTACAGGCTACGGCCAGAAAATATAAGTAAATGTGTACAATTTCAAATATTAAGCAAAATAAAACAAAAACCTTCCATATTCTTAGAATAGTTATTTATGATTAGGCCTGTGGCTCTTATCA
>NW_006487707.1:0-696 GCF_000325575.1 Pteropus alecto | reverse complement strand
GCAGAGGACGAGCTCGGTGCGCAGCCCTCAGCTGGGACTTTGCAGACGCGCCGTTTTGCGCCGTTTTGCGCCGTCGGACGCGCGCAGGTGGCCGCCGCGTGCGCGCGCGCGCCTCGCGTTTTCAACTGCTTTTCTTTGTCATTGCGGCAAAACGCACTGGACACAGAGTTTCCTGTCCGTGCTGTGTGCGAGTGCGGTTCCGAAGCCCGGCCGTTGCTCCCTCGTCTCCTTCCAAGAATCCTCTCCTTCCCCGTCCAACGCTCGCTCACTTTCTCCCAGACGCGTGGGACAGGGATGCGGGGCGTCCTCACCCACAGCCTCTCTCCTCCTCCGAAGCTCACTGTCCCGTCCTTCCCTGCACAGAGCTGAGCGACGCCGGCCAGCTCCGGCCCGCCATCCGCTGCGATGCCCCGGGCTTGGGACTGCTGGGTGATGGCCGCCCTGTCCGCGCAGGTGTTGGCGAGGCTCCCCGTGCACTCACTTGCCGTTGGGTTCCAGCTGTCATTAAAGCACCGGGGTGACTGGACTCGCTGGGGTCCCTGGGGACGAGCCCACTGTGGGTGCGTTCGGTGCAGGTGCCAGAGGGACTGCATGGCGGGCGGCGGGGGGAGCAGCACGAAGGAAAAAGCAGATCTGTCGTCTCGTGGCCACGGAGGCTGACGTCCGAGATGCAGGTGTGGGCAGGGCCGGTCCCTC
>NW_006487706.1:0-695 GCF_000325575.1 Pteropus alecto | reverse complement strand
TGATGTACGTATGGGCTTTGTTTTAACTAATCCATTACTCATGATATGTGCATATTTTGTTACATTGACTGTGTAAGTAAAACTTAAGTTTATGAACTCTTTTTTTACCAGCTCCTTCCACAGAAGATTTGAGGTATCTTATAAAATTATCATAGTTCATCAATAAAAAACTAAATAAGTGAGAAAACTGAAGCCAAGGGAAAGTAAAGGTAGGAGGAAAATAAGAGGAAGCCAGGGGTGAGATAAGTATGTATGTTGTAAATTCTTGGGCACGTGCAAGAGTTAGGCCAAAATATTGGCTTTGAGCTTCCTAACAACCATTGCGAAAAAGGAAATGTAATCAGTTACATGGTTCAGATGTGGTCCTTAAGATGAAAACAATTCCATTATTTCAGAGAAGTACTGCTCTTCATTGGCAACTGTAAAGCAGACTTTATATGCTGTATGCGACAACATCCTTAATATCAAACATCCTTATAGCAACTACAACACTGAACATGGTAGGCTGTGTCTTACAGGTTTTCTCAGTGTAAACTGACGCTTCCTCACCAAAAATACAACTCACAACAAAAGTAATTATATGAAGGAATGAAACAATGTGGTTTAAGTATGCAGCTCAGTAATGCTCTTTTTCCAAGGTTAAAGCATCTTGATCCTTGTGCTCCACTGAGACCCTGGTGCCTGAGGTGTGTCTC
>NW_006487705.1:0-695 GCF_000325575.1 Pteropus alecto | reverse complement strand
AAAAAAAAAATGGCCAAAATCAGCTGAAAATTTAAAATGCAAAATGGAAATCCACAGAGTAAGAGAGATTTGTACAGAATTCAGTATAAACAGATTTCACAATTATTGCGGAAATACAGAATAGAAAACTCACGATATCACCACTAATGCATGAAAGGATTTTTCAATGAAATTCCATTCTACTTGCACATATGTGTAATGTTAGGCAACCCACTTTCCCTTTCTAAGTCTCAGGTTTCCCGTCATAAACCGGGTTCAAAATATTTATAGTTTTCGTGACTATTAAAGAAACACTTGCATCTTAAGGCACTTAGTATCACATCTTCCATAAAGAAAGGACTTAAAATATGGTAGATATTTTCATGTTTTTCTTCAGAGAGCTAACTATGAAAATGTGATTTGTCTTTCTAACATTCTTAGACCCTATGTCCTTCTTTTCATTAACTGACCTCCAAAGGAGGCAGCCTCAAAAAATTAGAATTCTGTCAGGAATTCAAAGATTCAAAAACTATCATTCCTCATTCAAAGAAATGTCTTATTTTCTCAGTGAAGAAATGCTGGCCTGTATTAATATCCGAGAGAGGAAAAGAAATATCTAGCTTAAGGGAAGAAAAACATGATACTTAAAGAGATTCTAGGCCCTGACCAAGATACATTTCAATATCACAGTAGTTTCCTTCCTCTCCAACGCAGAA
>NW_006487704.1:0-694 GCF_000325575.1 Pteropus alecto | reverse complement strand
CTCCATTCTTTAGGTGAGGACACTCTGCATCGCTGTAACAAATTTTGCCCAAGATCGTACATCTGGCAAGTGGTGGTGCTGAGAATTGAACCTTAGCTTGTTTGACTCCCATGTCTTTATTTCTTTTTTTCAATCATATCAACTGCTTTCTTATCACTCTATGGTTTCAGTCAGTCATAGTGTTTTGCATCTTTAAAAGGAAATGAGAAGTAACCCAACTTTTCAGCTTAAGAAATCTCTTTTCTATAGTCTACCAGAATAGCATACAGACTACCAGAATAGCATAAACTACTCATTGAACTCAACTTTATAAGTTACTTAAGAAAATGCATTTCAGAATTAATACCCAAATTTTAGGTTCAAAATGGGGATTCAGTCTCCCAGGGCATAAAAATAAGAAACTTCATTACCTTTTTCGTAAACGCGCTCTCTAATTCTGGGGTAGAGGAAGTTGCAGGCCAAAGGATACTAGGTGCAATACATATGGCTAAGTTACATGCAGTCATTTGATTGTGCAATGACTGCTGCTCGATGTTATGTAACATTCCGAAAAGATGTCTTATGAGAACGACATTGGCTCTCGGGAGCTGGTCTAACAACCTAAAGATAGAAAAATGTGCTCTTTAAGCCACACATTTAATAAAACGTGTATAAATAATTAGGCAACCCTCACTTTGGTTCCCCATGCAAAGCA
>NW_006487703.1:0-695 GCF_000325575.1 Pteropus alecto | reverse complement strand
GAGTTCTTTATATATTTTAGATATTAATCTCTTATTGAATATACAGTTTGCAAATATTTTTTTTCCTCATTCTGTAAATTGTCTTTTCACTTGGTCGATTTTCTCTTTTAGTTTGAAGTAGTTTCACTTGTTTATCCAAAGTAGCTCCAACTCCCTGATACCATTAACTTATTATTTTCTTCAACAAATAATGTCAAATGTTTTCTATGTGCCAGGCACTGTTCTAGGTACTAGTAACATCCATGTTCTTATGGACATACATAAGAATGAGGTAGGAGGTATGCACAGAAGCAAAATTTCTGTATCATAGAATTTTGTCAGATGGTTTTATAGAATCCTAACAAGTATCTTCTCCTAGAAGCCTATTAACTTTATTCATGGCTATTTCATTAAGCAGGATTCATTTAAAAATTTTTAATTTTTTTCCTATTTTGAATATGTAACACATTCACAAGGTTCAAAAATAAAAACAAATTACAAGGTCAATATGGAAAAATATTGACCTAACTCCATTTTCAACTACCTCATTCCTCTCTCATACTTTGTATTATTTTCTCCTGAATCTTTCCAATGAGAAATCATTGATTTTTATATAATCAAATTCATTTATTTTTCTGCCTTTTGGTTTATGCTTTCGAAGATTTTTAAAAAAACATTTTCTAGTATTTTTCTAGTTATTCTATCCTTTAACATTT
>NW_006487702.1:0-695 GCF_000325575.1 Pteropus alecto | reverse complement strand
CCACTCATGGCTGAGAAATGCACATTTCTGGCTGTATGTTCAAAATCCTAGAGAATTGCTGTGATTGGTCAGGTATGTATCAGATATCAGACCAATTACATAAATCTAAAAGGGTCCCTGAGCCAGACAGTGGCCAGTGGAAAGAGCAATTTCCATTTAAACCTTCTAGTTACAGTAGAAGAAGCCTTTCTTAGAAACATAAGGCAATTTTGGAACTACTTGCATATTAGTATGTCTGCCCTGCTACCCCCTTAGAAATAATTTCCTAAAAGGCAGACTACAACTTTTCCACATTTTGAAAAAAAAAAAAAATCTTGTGATTTCTATTACCTTGTCCTGTTTTGAGGAATTAAGCACTACATCCTATGCTGATATCCTCACCTATAGCAGAGAGCCAATCAAAGAGGAAATGCATAACCTCCGTGGTCTGTCTTCTTCACATATATTTTTGAACACTTTAACGATAAACATAATGCCACATTCTGTTTTCTCTGAGAAAACAGCTATTTTGGTATATGATGCTAACCTGAAATGTGCAAAAGAAAAGAAATAACTTGAGATGTCGAACAATAGAACAAAGAACTGAAAGGAGGATACAGTGACCAAAAAGACAAATTAACCAGGAGGCAAGAAGAATCCTGCAGGTGAAGTACCTGAGGGCCTGGCTAGCTGCACGGGGCAAAAAAAAAAAAAAA
>NW_006487701.1:0-695 GCF_000325575.1 Pteropus alecto | reverse complement strand
GAGTTCTCCAACTCTCTGAGTGGTGCTCAGTCTCTTGCTGGCCTTGTTATGCAACATTTTTGCAACACTGTGGTAGATTTGGGGGAGGAGGGCAGGAGAGCAGCTGTGGAATTTGTGGACGACCATGGGAGGTGGGAAGGGAAGCACTGAAGACAAGAAAGGAAAAGCTCACAGTTCATTCATTCTTCATGTAGGAGCTCACTGTCCCTGACTCTCCAGTGACAACGGACAGGAGAGGGTGACCTTTTCAGCATTTCACGATCTTCTGCCTGTGAGTGTGGGGGGAGCAGACGAAGGGGCTTTGCTGATGCCCTTGAAGGCACATTCTCAAGATGCCGCCATGATTCCTCAAAATAATGTCATCTGAGCAATGACCCAGAGCGGGAGGAGGACAAGGACGAAATGGCTGCTTCTCAGGTAAGCGTTTTGTCCTGGGTCACAGGTTCTGTCTGCTTTTCCTCCTGCAATTTGTGGATTTATGACCTGAAGCCTTTGATTCTCTACTTCTGACGTTCTTTCCTAGCGCGGTTGTTTTTTACTACCTCTTTTTTACCCTTTTCTCCTTATGGGAGTCAAGGTCAGCTCCTTAAATACTTCTGTCCCTTGTCCCAGGGCCTTCTCTGCATCTCTGCATTCTCTCCATCCAGGCTCCTAAGGGCATGAAGAATTCTCACCGGGAATTAACGACCCTCAGC
>NW_006487700.1:0-695 GCF_000325575.1 Pteropus alecto | reverse complement strand
TTTTTCAATTATCCCACATTACTCTAACCCTGGTCGCTTTATGAAGTTTTCAGTTTTGCCATTTCATCTTCTCTTCCTAGCCACCCAGGGAACGCTACACTGCGATCCCCATTTTACAGATGAGAGAATTGAAGCTCAGAGAGGGGAGGAGATTTGTCCAAGGTCATACCGCTAGCAAATGACAAGGCGACACCATTCATCCAAGACTCCTGACTCCAAATCCAATGTTCTTGATCTTGCAGCACAGAACAAGAGTCGTATTTATGTCACTTCCCTTGGGTACCCATGGTGTAGGGCTAGTCGGCATAGCAGCTACTACAACAAATGCCAATAACTTTCACAGCACTTGATCTGTGCCAGGCTCTAGTCTCAGCACCTTATACATATGAACTCAGTCCTTACAACAATCTCATTTATGACCTCTTTTGTATAGATGCAGAAACTGAGACTTGGAAATGCTAAATGACTGTCGATACAAAAGAAAAACTCCTGTTGGCAAATCTGCACCAACACTTGACTATTCATAAGCAGGCAACTGGTAAACCAAACCTCTTCCCCAGCTCAGACTCACACCAGCTGTGTGTCTTTAGACAAGCCACCCTATTTCCCTAAGTCCCAGGCTCCTCCCATGTACGATGAGGACAATTAAATGAAGCGATATCTGTAAAGTCCTTAGAACAGAACCCAACATGTAG
>NW_006487699.1:0-695 GCF_000325575.1 Pteropus alecto | reverse complement strand
TAGTATATAATGAAAAAATAAGTCTCCACTGGTAGAATTTCAAATAAGAGTTAGGTCCTACAACATACAAGTGTGTGATATCTGTTCCGAACATATAGAAGACCAGGAGTGTATCCAGCTGCATGCATGCATAAAATGGGCAGAAGAAACTAAATCTTATTACAGGGGTATCTATCTCAGAATCAGAGCTCATCCAGCCCAGCACTCTCAGAGAGGTCATCTGCACAGATCACAAAATAAATTAGTAGTTAAAAGGACCAGAATCTAAGGCTCCTGACTTCTACATCAGCCAGTCTGTATCTCTCTGAAATACACAGGAAAATGACACATCTCCTATTTAGTTTCCTCTTTCAACTTTAGAAGCCTTAGTAAAAACACCTAGGAATACCTGGAAATCTAAGTGTTGAGTACTGAGTGTTTATTTTGAAGTAAAAATACCGTTTAATAATGAATAAATATTGAGTACTGTGTAAAAAGTTGTGCGGGGTGGGAGAGGAAGCAAGAACGTTGGTTCTCACAGGCCAGTAAACAGAACCCAAATACAGAACTCAATCGCTTTAGGACTAGGCAACACCTCCCCCTAGTGCCAACAAGAGGACATTACTGGCTTTAAATAACGCCCCAAACACAAACCAGAGAACTCAAAGTTTAAAGTCACACAGCAGAAGTCAATAAAGAAGTAAAGCTAACAATTG
>NW_006487698.1:0-695 GCF_000325575.1 Pteropus alecto | reverse complement strand
CATCTCCCCAGAGGGGGAGGCTGTGAGTGGGGCAGCCTCAGAAAGGACAGGGATGGGGTTAGAGCGCCCCAACTCCTTTCCTGGGTACCCAGAGATGTGGGGGGCTCCTGGGCCCTATCTCCACCTGGCCCTGGGGTCTCCCTGACCTGTGGCCAGTGGGGAGTGGGCTCCATGTGACCCCTGTGGTGACAGATGGGACTTTGTGGGACACCACACCGGGAGGGGGACTGGCCCTCTGCAGGGCGAGACCCCCCCCTCGGCAGGCTGGAGAAGGGGTGCAGAGCTAGCGGGGACGGCTCCTGACCCCCTTCAGGCAGGAGAAGTCTGGCGAGGCCTTGTGGGGGCTGCCTGTGCTTAGGATGCCCTCCCCCCATTCCTGGGGGTAGGTGACAGCAGCCCTGGCCAACCAAAGCCAGCGGGACTTTACTGGAAGGACATCAGGTGTCAGATTAGCAGGAGAAGCAGCCGGCTGCCCCTTGGTCCTTGCTGACCTAGGAAGGACCGAACCTTCGCTCTGGCCCAACAGTCCCATGCTCGGGGGTCCTGGGTCTGCCCTGCCCCATCCCTGCCCCCACCCTTTCCCTGGCACTTTGGACTTGTAGCTGGGGATTTACAAAGGCTACCCTGCCCTCAACACAAGAGGCAGCATTGGGGAAGGTTTTATATACGTATGTAGCTTATATATGCTTTTAAAA
>NW_006487697.1:0-695 GCF_000325575.1 Pteropus alecto | reverse complement strand
AAATGTATACAAATAATAAATATAGTCAATATGCATCAACTACTGTGTATTTATATCTGTTAGCTCATTTAATCATCATCACAACCCCATGAGTTTGGTGTTGCTATCCCCTCCATTTATAAATGAGCGGACTAAGGCAGAATGGTTAGGATCTCTGTCTAATGGCACATACCTAATAAGATATAGTCAGGATTCAAGCCTGAGCTGGCTGGCCCTTATATTCTGTTGAATACTGATGCCACTTGCTATGGGAACTTCAAGAATTTTCAGTATTTTTGATCTTCAGCTCAAAATTTAAAATGAATGACAAGGTCATCCGATCAACCTAGCTGGAGGTTCTCTTCCACCCTTAGGCTAGCAGAGAAAGAAACCCTAAATATAGTCCCACCATCCTAATGTCAGTGAGGATGAGCTAATTTCTCATAATGAAACAAGAGCACTGTTAGAAAGGGGAAATGGCTGTCTAAGACCTCAAACTAAAAAGGTACACTATCAAAAGCCTGCCCTTTATCACACTCCACTGAAATGAATATTCGAGATTGTCACCTTTATTCAATAAGACCAGAGAAGGTAAACATGCTAATACATTTTATATTACTACTTTTAGTTCGATAAGGAAAAATACGCAATTAGTTACATTTTGAATTATACCACAGAATACAGATATCTTGATTGAAATAGTTTTCACTTTGTAA
>NW_006487696.1:0-694 GCF_000325575.1 Pteropus alecto | reverse complement strand
AAACCATCTCCAAGGAGGAGTGAGCAAGATAGTCCTCTGCGCTCCGCTGTGCTCTGGGCTCACCTGGTGACTGACTCTGCTCTGATGCCATCTGTGGTAGATCAGGAGCCTGTGTAGGAGCTGCATGGGTGGCCTGTCCTCAGTTGGCAAAATTGTAACACCAATTGACACCAGAGCCTCCCTCAAGCCAGGCTGCGTGGAAATGGGAAAAGAGCAAGCCATGGGGCAGGCTCCTCTTAGCTGTGTCCTGGCTCTGAAGTCACCATCTATATAACACTATGTGACACCAGTTTATATGATATACCAAAGGAGAACAGCGAATAGTGGTACATACTTGAAAAATACACAGATTCATCTATGAAGTCCCTTCATGGGACAGGCGCAGTGCCAAAATGTTCATAGTTTACAGAGAAGACTAAGAGTACCAGCCTTTTGAAACTGTGACTACTTTACACTAGAGATTTCTCTCTCTGTGATAGTCAGTCCACAGGCCAGGAGAGAAAGTCCTATCAGATTGAGAAATCCTTTAGATGGGAACTTCTCCAGGTCCTAAGGTCATGGCTGGACAGTTCTCATTCTCTAATAATTATTTAACAAAAAGGAAATGCCTTCCCTTCTCTGTGTAAAGCTACCATACTAGATAGGAGGTCCGATCATGTGGAAGGTCACAAAAGCTCTAGGAAAGTGACCCCCT
>NW_006487695.1:0-695 GCF_000325575.1 Pteropus alecto | reverse complement strand
TGGGGTTGGGGACTCCTGCTCTAGAGGACCTCTGTTTTGTTTTTTTCCTCAGATACTGTGTGTGTGTGTCTTATTTTTCTTTTCCTCCATTTGTGTTGGTTATTTGTTTAATTCTGTGCTTGTATATCTCTCTGTATCTCTATGTAAGCTCCTTCACCAACATATGTGATTTTTTATTATATTCTCTTGTTAAATTGATAGATAAAAATATTACTGAGAGTTCTTTTTTATAGAATTAAAATATTTTTATTACAACTAAACTAGAAAATTCAGATAAGTAAAAAGAAAATAATAGTTTTTATTTCTTATCACTCAGGCATAACCAACATTCATGGTTTGTTGTAAGAAAATGCATGTGTGTGTGGTCAGTATAAAAATACTAGATGTCAAAAATCTTTGTGAAACTTAGACATTACAACAGTATTTCTGTAAGAAAATAAGATTCATCTTATATACATTCTATCCTCTTATATGTTATAACACATTTATAATTATTATAAATTGTAAGTTTATAAGGAAGTTTGAGACCATATTGACTAGACTTTTTTTTTGTTGTTAGAAACCGTCATATTACCTATGTCAAATGTTCTTTGATTTTTTTTTAATTCCTTTCCCCACTCCCCGCCGCCACATACACTTCCACCCCTAATCTAGGGGATATTACCATCTCCCCTTAAGAATTGGATCTCTGAAGG
>NW_006487694.1:0-695 GCF_000325575.1 Pteropus alecto | reverse complement strand
GCGTGTCTGTCTGTCTCAGGTCCACCAAATTCTTTCTGGATCATAGGACCCCACTCCCGTGGTCCCACCAGACTTCCTCCCATTGACCAGTGGAGGAGGCTTGCACGAAAACGGTGGGCCCCGCCCTCGTTCTGGAGTCTGTGGGCTTCCCTGCTCACAGATTCCCAGGTGGACGGAAGCCCACGCACTGGTCTCATTTCTGGGGGACAGTCGGCACGGGGCTGAGGAGCAGGGCTGCTTCTCTCCCCAACCTCTTCATCTACGCTTGGTCTGGCTTTTTCAGCCTGGTTGGCCCCGTGCCTGCATTGCCTAATGTAGCCATCAGAGACACTCCTTAAAAGAGCTTTTTCACTTATGCTCCCACGCCCAAAGACCCAGGAGGGATTGCCGGGGGTGTGGTGTGGAGACACCGCCCCGCCCCGCCCAGCATCAGTCTGAGGGGCTAATCTCCAGAGCTGGGCGGGGGGAGGTTGCCCAGGTTGACCTGAAGCAGAAGTGCAGGCAGGAAATGTGGGATTTGTTGATCAGAAGCCTTAGCTCTAAAGTCAGCTGTCCTGCACGGGCTATGACATCAGAAAGCTGCCACCTCCTGCCCAGAGGACCTGGGCCCACTCTGGGAAGACTGTCAGCCCACACCAGCAGGGGGCCATGGGTGCAGATGGCAGCATGGCTTTGCACAAGAGGGCCTTGGGAGA
>NW_006487693.1:0-695 GCF_000325575.1 Pteropus alecto | reverse complement strand
CTTCTCAGCATCACATTATATTGAAGTTACTCGAATACCTATTTATCCTGCATTGGCTTGAAAGCACAAAGACAGGAACCTATCTAATCATTTTTGAAGCTTGGCACATTTACAAAGTCTCTCTCAAAAGCACTCACTATATGTCTTGAACTGAGCTCTTTTTTTCTTTCTTGCCTGCCTTTTACTTCAGCTACACCCACCCTGCTGGGTCACCTCGCTAGTGTCCTTTTTAAGACTGCCAAGGGTGACTCCATCTCAAGGAGTCCAGTCTGGCCTATGAAAAACAGGTGCCTTTCCCCATCTTTCTGTGGAAATGCAGCTTCTTCCCAGGACACCTCTTCCTCTCTTTAGGGGTTATGGTACCCAGCCAGCCTCTTCTCTTCTGTTAGGAGTGGGTCAGCCCCTCCATCCCCAGATTCTAGAGGACATGTGTCAGGGTCTCTGAGTAGTTCCTACATTTATTTCTACCCAGCCTCTACCAAGTTCCCTCTATAACCTCAAGGTGGGCAGTGGGCTGAGGGTTGCCTCCCTGGCTACCTTTTAAGAACTGCCTTCTTCATAATGTGTAGGACTTAAAATCATTTGTTCTCAGCATTGGGGGCCTTGGTTATAACAGAGACAACACTAAATGCCTCATTTTAACATCTTGTTCTTGGAGCATGTAAATTTAAAATGATTATATCTTCCTGTCTATT
>NW_006487692.1:0-694 GCF_000325575.1 Pteropus alecto | reverse complement strand
ATTATTTTTAGAGTCACTCTTCTTATACGGGAACACGGTCAATTATTCATATCTCCTTTACACACCTCAGTGAATCTTCATAGTTTTCTTCATAAAAATCCTGTATATTTTTTATTTCTAGGTATTTTCTCTTGAGATTAGGAACAGGTTATTTGTTTCAGTATATTTTTTAACTGTTCATTGCTAGTTTAAATGAAAGTTATACTTTCACATATTTATTGTGCATCTGACAACTCGATTAAATTCTTATAAATCTTATCTATTTTTCAGCTAATTTTTCTGAGTAATCAAATCTATTTCAATATAAAATTTTAATAAAAATATAAATTTTCATAGAGCTATTATCTCCTCATGAAAAGTAAAGTCTTCATAATTTTCTGAGAGTTTAATTTTCTCATCTAATTCAAGTCTTCTCAGAAAGAAGTACTGAAAGGCACACATCAGAAGGAGATAAGATAATAGTTCTTCCTGGACATGAAATACAATGGGTGTATTTTCCTCTCTTTTATTTCTCCTGGATATCACTGGGCCAGTCTCAGAATACATTTTCTGGAAGACAGGAAGACATTGTCACTTGAGTTTGATTTAGCAAACACTGTCGAACATATTTTACACATGCAACTTGATCTTGGGTCTGGGAAGAAAAGAAATTAAACTAGTTCTAGTCCTTATTCTAAAGGAACTTATTGCCCAC
>NW_006487691.1:0-694 GCF_000325575.1 Pteropus alecto | reverse complement strand
GCTGCGGTCTTGGAAGAACACGTTGAGTCCCGGGGTGGGAGGTCATATGGACCCACTCCCACGCCCCAGGGACCGCTGGGATGTGATGCTCTTTCTAATCCTGGCACAACAGACACTTGAAATCACAGTTGGTGGGAGCAAAGCCACAGGCCTCAGATCCCTCGGGTGCTCAGTGCAGCTGGGAACCGGGCTTGGGCAGATGGGGGTCTGGACAGTTACCGACCCAGAAAGCCATACACAATGCAGTAAATGAAAAATCCCAGCTATAAAACAATATGAATGCTATTATGCACTGTAAGTTTGCAAATAAGAATGCTTATGCATAGAGAAAATCTGGAAAAATGTAGGCCAGATGTAAAGCGACTTTTGCTCCTGGGGTAGATTCTGGGAGGTTTTCTCCCTCTGCTTCTGGGTTGTCCAACGTGCCCCTGGGCCACTCCATAGCCACAGGCCCTGAGACGGGGTGTCTGAGGCTGGGGACCCCCATGCCCTCTCCTACCCCCTAGCTACACCGACCACGACGGCCGCTGCCCCGGGCTCCTGCCGGCAGGCCAGATGAAGGCGGGCACCTACAAGCTGTCCTTCGACACCGCGGGCTACTGGAAGCAAAGGGGACAGGAGAGCTTCTACCCGTACGTGGAGGTGAGGGCCTCGGCCGCCAGGAGAACAGTGACCTGCCCTGCTCGGGGCCAGG
>NW_006487690.1:0-694 GCF_000325575.1 Pteropus alecto | reverse complement strand
TCTTTAGATTCTCTAAAACTTTTATATAAATGGAATCAAACAATATGTCATCTTTTGTTCTTGATTATGTCAGGTATGTGTTGTACTATTTTTTAAAAACCAGCTTTAGTGTTTATTATATGCAATATGAATATTATATGCAATATGAATTCTTTTCAATCCATTAATCTCTTATCTTTACTAAGTGCTTTTTTCTGTTTTCCTTGGCTTTATTTTGTTGTTACACCCCTAATTTAATGTGGTGAACTATACTTTATTTACTATTGTCTTTATTGCTTAGTAATTAAGTATTTATATCTATGAATATGTCTCATGCCCTATTTAATTATATTCCATAGATTCTGTTGTGTACATCTCTATCATTTTATTTTCTAAACTTTCTACACTTTGGTTTTGATTTTTCTCTTTGGCCCAAATTGCTTATGAGAGAGTTTTAAATTTTCAGCTGGTCAGATGATTGTTTTTCTTTCTAAAAACATTAATTTCTAGCTTTTATATTTTTAAAAAATAATTGAAAAGAATGTGGTCTTTATTCTATCTATTTTTGATTTAATGACACTTTCTGGTCAATTTTTATAAATATTCTATGGTCATTTGATTATAAATTATATATTCTTTTTAGTGTATATTTAATTAGTACTACTTTATTAAGTATATAATTTTTTTAATTAATTTTTATTATGGTGACATTGGT
>NW_006487689.1:0-693 GCF_000325575.1 Pteropus alecto | reverse complement strand
CCCTTCTCACATCTTGCTTATGATTGTCCCAACCAAGAGGTCACTTGGTGCCTGGCATTGGCTTCAGGCCATCAATGCTACAGGAACATTTGAGATGGAGCTTAAGGATGTGTACTGGTCTGGTTGGACAAGGAGCTTGGGTTGGAGGGTCATGGAGAACATGACTAGACAAGTAATACAAGCCCAGATAGCGAATGTGCCAAGTAGACATTAATTTTATATTTTCCAATATCTGCTTACGTAACAAAAAAACATTCTATCTGCTTAAAAAAAGCTGGAAAGTCCCTGAAGAAAAAAAGATGAAAAATTTTAGCCTTTCTTCTGAGAATTTTCATAGCCATATAAACTATTTGTCATTTTCATAGGTTTTTAGCTTAATTATTTCTTTGGCAAAATTTCCTTCTCAGGAACTTTCTCTTTCAGATATTTTGACATTTTTCTATTTGACATTAAGGAGATGGGGAAGGGAACTCCCTGATATTGTGCCTTCTGGACATCTCAGGTACCATGCCAGACCCTCGGCATATTCATTCAATTAATTATTTAAAAAATATCAGTGAGCTCATGCATCAATTCAACCAATGTTTAATAAACTTCTGTTATGCACCAGGCACTGGACACAGTGGTGGCATGACAGACAAGACCAGATTAGAGGTGGGAGCATCTTCTTTATCTGTTCATCCATTGATGGAC
>NW_006487688.1:0-694 GCF_000325575.1 Pteropus alecto | reverse complement strand
CCATCCATCCATCCATCCATCCATCCATCATCCTTGCACCCATCTCTTCCCTACCCACCTACTGTTGTCCACTTCGCCTTTTGTACAGTCACCCTCCCACAGATCCGTAAACTCACTAGTCTATCTTTCCTCCCTCCTGACATTTACCTACTCACCCTTCCACCCACCATTCATCCACCGATCCATTTATTCATTCTTATTCATCCATCTACTCCCCCCACCCACTCACCATCCACCCACACACCCATCCACCTACCCACCTACCCACCCTCCCATCCATCTATTCATCCACCCACCCACCTATCCATCAATCTTCCCACATCCACTCACCCCATTAATCCACTTGCCTATCTAACTACCCAAACATCTGTCTTCCCTCCTGCATCCATCCTTCGAAGTAGCCAACTATGTATCCAGCCAGTCAGCCAGCATCTCCTCCCCGTGCTTCTACCCTCCCCTCCTGATCTATCCAATTATCGATCATCCCTGGCCCTATTCTCTGCCTCATCCTAACCAAGCGTCAGGACCCCCAGATGGACCAGGGGGTGCAGAAGAGGAGGAGATGACCCTCATCTCACCAGGATCTCAGAACAGCTAAGTTACTTGTCTGCTGTATGAAGTGTCCCCAGGGCGGGGACACCCTCTCTGAGCCTCAGTTAGGCTTTGGGCTTTATGGCTCCCTATTGCTCAGCCT
>NW_006487687.1:0-694 GCF_000325575.1 Pteropus alecto | reverse complement strand
AGAGAACTGGATCAGGTATACGTGTGACGTGCGTCCTTCAGTGCTCAGCACGACCCAGACAGCATCACTATGGGTGTGGTTTCTAGAGAGGTACTCCCCTGATCCAGCTGTTATCTTAGGCTCACACCGCTGAGAGTCTGCCCCTCAGGACTCCTGCCTCAGGCCTTGTCCCAGATGAAAGCCGAGAGAGAGGATGAGAGCCTGGAGAGCGGAGGCGAGATGGGAGCAGCGTGTTTGGAATTGCTGCTCCCCTGATAAAAGATCCGAGGACAGGCTGGAAGACAAGACCATCACTGGATTTATCTTTGCAGATGCCATCCCTGTAGTTCAAGTGAAGTCCGCTTGCCACTTACAGCAGTGAATCCATTTTCCTGTTTAACCCATTTACTTATGTTTGAAAAATGAATCCATTACAATAATCATTAATGACGGTGCATAGAAATGTGCCTCTTGGGATGTAAACAGACAACAGGCCCTAAGTTACTCTCCAGCATGCCACCTATTTGCTCTCATCATAGCTCTGATCACCTTTGGGACTTATTTATTCATTGTTCCTCAGCTGGCTTGCTTCTTAACTTCATTCCAGCCTCTTTCCAGTGTTGTTCAGAGAGGTCTTTCCCAGTTGTCCTATCTAAATTCCCCCCACCCTCAATCTTTGTAGTCATCTCACTCTGTTGTTTCCCAAGCCCTTAGG
>NW_006487686.1:0-694 GCF_000325575.1 Pteropus alecto | reverse complement strand
GTTAGAATTAAAATTAGGATTAGCTTTAGTTTTAGGGTTAGGCTCAGTGTTACGGTTAGTGTTAGGGTTAGGATTAGGTTTAGTTTTAAGATTAGATTCAGGGATAGCGTTAATGTTAGGATTAAGGTTAAGGTGAATTTTAGAGTTAAATTTGGTGTTAGGTTAAGTTTAGCTTTAGGGGTTAGGCTCGTGTTACTGTTAGTTTAAAATATTTGGTACGTGTTATTTTTAGGGTTATGGTTAGAATTTGGGTTATGATTATGTTTAGTTTTAGGGTAAAAATCAGGGTTATGATTAGGTTTAGCGTTACGGTTAGGCTTTAGTTTTAGTGTTAGGGTTAGTTTTAGTTTAGCGGTACGTTTATGGTTAGGGTTAGGATTAGGGTAAGACTTAGGTTACGGTTAAGGTTAGGTTTAGTGTTAGTGTTATGGTTAAGGTTAGCTTTTGGATTAGAGTTAGGGTTAGGATAAGGGGTTAGGATTAGGGATATTGTTAGTGTATATTTTAGGGTTAAGTTTAGTCTTAGGGTTAGGCATAGAATTAGGGTTGGATTACATTTAATTAGGGTTAGATTCAATTTTAGTATTAGGGTTAGGGTTAGGATTCGGGTTTAGCATTAGGCTTAGGCTTAGGTTTATATTAGAGTTTGGATTAGGGTTGGGGTAGGGTTAGGGTAAGAGGTTAGAGTTAGGAT
>NW_006487685.1:0-694 GCF_000325575.1 Pteropus alecto | reverse complement strand
ATGAATGTGTTTCATACCACTGAACTGCACACTTAAAAAGGGTTAGGCTGGTAACTTTTATGTTATATGTATTTTATCACAATAAAAATTTTAAAATATATGTATACCAAAAGTTTTCCTAACTAGTTAGAAAAAAATGGAAGGAAAGTTCACCTTATAATAGCAATAAGAAAGATAAAATCTCCGATGGGGTGGGGTTGGTATGGGTGGGTAAGAAATGTGTAACAGTCATATGAAGAAAACAAATTCAAATGAGGGATGTTAAAGGTAAACTTGAACAAGTGAAAACTAAAAGCTTGTACATAGAAAAACTCATTCTTTTCAATATCAATTTTCTCTCAATCATTTTTAAATTCAGTGCAATCTCAACTAAAATACTAGTGGATTCTTTTCTTGTACCTTGACAAAATAATACAAAATAATGAGGAAAAATTAGATATTAAATAGATATTAAAATTGTAACTATAAAAGTACACATCAGTGGAGCAGAATAAAATGCTGAGATACAGATATAGACATTTGAGAACTTTATTATATGACAAAGATGGTATCTCAAATTACAAGAGGCTGTTAAGCTATATGGCTAGTTATTTGGACTATAGGAAAGCAGAGTCCTTACATCTTTCTTTACACAAAAAGTAATTCTAGATTAGATTCAAGCCTAAAAATAAAGATTCAAGCATAAAAAATAAAA
>NW_006487684.1:0-694 GCF_000325575.1 Pteropus alecto | reverse complement strand
GTGCGCATGTGAGTGTGTGTTGGCTGTATTTAGTCATAAACTAACACCTGTCAAAGCTGCAATACGAATATTACACGCAGAGGACGTCAAATTGGCCTTTCCACAAGGGAAATGGACGGTTGACTTTCCAGACAGACTGGGCAATTTAACTGAATTAATTGCCTTTTTTTCTCATTGTCCTTTTTCAGCCAATTTATGGCATTATTCTTAACGCTTGGATCTGGTTGCTCCACATAAAAATGGTTTCCATTTGGCAGTTACAGTTTTCCGCTGGCTGAGACTTACGACAGCGCTGTGAAGCTGAAATCAATTTATTGTGGAGTTTCCAGCAAATCCTCTTCACGTCGTCAGGGACCCTCGTTTCAATGCACATGTGGAAACACTACGAGGAGGCTGCTGAGATTCACTGGATTTTGGGAAACTGAAAATAGTAAACAGTTCATTGAGTAGAAAATAGGTTTGGCAAGGTTTTATTAGCTGGAGATAAAAGATGATAGACTGGACTCTGGAATCATACGTTCACGAATTTATATTGTTCGAACTCAACTCAGTGGTCTGTGACTGCTGTGTGACAATTACGAGTCTGGCTGGGGGCCTTGGAAGGTGCTCAGCACGTGTTCTGAGGTGACCAATGTGGACGCCGCGTGGACAGACCCTTCTCTTCCTTGCGACCACCACCCATTCTCCGGTGAGT
>NW_006487683.1:0-694 GCF_000325575.1 Pteropus alecto | reverse complement strand
TGAACATCTAGAGTAGCCTGCTCCCCGATGGGGACTCAAAATGTTTTGGTAAATTATGTAAAGCTATCTCCTCAATAACAAGCTGCAAGGGTTCAGAGTTCTGACCGCATACTGTAGGCTCCTTCAGGAGAATCGGTCCGGCGTATATCTACGTCCCTAGGCTCAGCACGGGACCTGGCAAAGAACAGCAGGGTTGATACGTATTTGCTGAATTGAAACGACTTCACTGAGAAAAATATGCCAGCGGGAGTCTGGCTGAGGCAGGGCATCTCGAGACGCACGCGCAAAACTGTCAAACCGGTGGGACCCTTAAATCTGCACGCGAGGGCATCTGGGGCCCCGGGCGGGGAGGATCTCCCGTGGGTCTGGACAGCCCGGAAGGAAGGGGAGCTCCGCAGGGGAGCCTGCGCCCCGATGTGCACCCCCGTCCTGCTGGGAGTCCCTGCGCCCTTGGCTTTGGCCCGGGTTGCAGGAGGTCCGTCTGATCGGCTGCTGACTCGCCAGCAAAAGCAGGACTCGGGGTCTGGCCAAGCGTCTCTGATGTGTGAGTGTGAAAACGCCAGCGCGGGCCCTCCGACGGAGCCCGACACAGACGCCTAAGCAGCCGGATGGCAGTGGGCCAGGAACGTAACGCCCTTAGCGACCGCTGGAAGGCCAGTGGTCTAGGGCAGCGGTCCCCAACCTTTTTGGCACC
>NW_006487682.1:0-693 GCF_000325575.1 Pteropus alecto | reverse complement strand
TTGTCCATGTTGAAAATCAAAAAAGGATCTAGACATCAATCACCTTTTGGAATTAATAAACAGGTTTAGCAAGATTGCTGGAGACAATATTAATGTACAAACACATCTGGATGTACCAGCACGATCAGAGGAGAAAATATCCGAAAATGAGATACTTTTCAATAGGATCCAACACTTAGCCATAAATTTAACAAAGGATTGTCAAGACACTTAGCACAAAGCCGTAAAACTTTATTGAGAGACCGTTAACAGTGAAACATCCCACAGAACAGTTTGCGCAATTTCAACTCCTCTTCTTTTAGTCCTGCGGTTGCCCTTCTCCTGCAAGATAAACATAACAGGTGGTAAATACACAGCAGAATTTGATTTCGATTCCATTAAAGGCAAACAAAAAACATGACCATTTTGGTTTTATAAGACAGACTTCTAGGAATGTATTTTACCAGTATTTTTTAAACACACCCCTCTTTCTGTTGGGATAGGAAATTGAAAAGACTATTCTGGTTCAGAACTCATGAGATGGAGTGAACCTCTTATGTAGAAGCTTGAAATTGAAGCAAAACTTGTGAACGCTTTTACTGAAGCCAAAGCAACACCCCAAACACCTAAAAAAACAAAAGGAATTGACAAGAAAGAGTCATTTAAACGCTCTGACTTGAAATAATGTTCTGAATAGAAGATAGCAAAGATAGA
>NW_006487681.1:0-693 GCF_000325575.1 Pteropus alecto | reverse complement strand
ATTAAATGTACATGTACCTAGAACTAGCACTAGATTTATACGATAAAAAATTAAACTCCTACAAAGGGCTCATGTCCTCAGTCCTCGGTCTTCACTGAAAGTCCCTGACGCTGAGGAAGCTCCACCCCCTTGGAGGCCTTGGCTGAGACCTCCAGGTTGTGGCCAACACAGGTGTCACAAGAACCTACAACACAAACACAGGTGCTCGAATCACTGGGGAGGCACAGAGACAGAGACAGATGGAGGAGGGATCCCTGGAGCAGGTGCCGGGGAGGTTCCTTGTGACCTTGGACCCCGACACCCCCAGGGGTCAGATCCGCAGGAAACTGGAGCTTTTTTCTGCTCTAGGCTGAGTGTGTTATCTGTTAGCTAAGAGTATCAATAAATGTCCTACTGGAGCCATTGAACCCGGGCGTTAGGCTAGGGTAGGCTTCAGGAAACTGGTCCTCCAGATAGTGAAACCAATACAGAGGAAAAGGGGGCTCTAGGACTCCAAGATGAAAAAGCTGAGCCCTGCCCCCTGGAGTCTAGTGAAGTGCAAGAGGTCTGATGATACAGGCAAGAGAGGTGACCCTGCCTCTCTACCCCGCACTCCATATGACCTACCTATCATGAGACCAGCACAGTAAAAATGGACAGAGACTTGGAAAGCTTCCTTCTAACCCTAATAATCTTTATTTTTCCTAACATCCC
>NW_006487680.1:0-694 GCF_000325575.1 Pteropus alecto | reverse complement strand
CTAGGAACCATCTTAGAACTTTGCATGTGTAATCTTATTCTTCAAAACCACTTTGTAAGAGAGAGATTACTAAACCCATTGTAATGACAAAGTCCTTGAGATTCAGAAAGGCTTTATGGGGTCGCACTGTTGGAAAGTCGTAGAGGCAGAATATGTGCACAAATATGTAAAGGACCCTGTGCTCTTACTGTTTTAAACTGTTTATAATTCTTTGTGGTAAGAGTAAGAAAAAAGAGTAATCCTCCATCTTTTCCCTCTCCATTTATGACATAAGAACCTCTTTAAGGAACTAGGCTGAGAAAAATTTGAAAGCCACGTGTTGATTACAAGATATGCCTAAGTCACTCATAACAAGCTGATCTTTTTTTTTTTTTTTGAGGTCCCACAGTCTGGCAGCATAAACAGATATAAAAGCGATGAAATACTATGGACTTCAAGTGTCCTTTAAGAAACAAACACACATACACTGTCAGTTTTATTCAGGAAGCTTGAAAGAGTCATCATAATGTGGGTGACCCTTCACATATACCTTAAATGAAGGAACTTTGCAGAATTTTCAGTTTTTCATTTAAGAAAAAAGTATTTTCTGTGGATTTTTAAATAAACTCCATTCTGTCCCAATGATTTAAATTTAATTAGAAGAACCTTATTTACATATTGTCTTTTGACAAAAATGTCAAAATTATTACAGGAG
>NW_006487679.1:0-693 GCF_000325575.1 Pteropus alecto | reverse complement strand
ACTGTGAAGCATTCATGTTGTTTGGGTGGCATTGGCCTTACTCCCAGCTCTAGTGTGAGGTTTTGTGAACCTATGTCCTTTATAAGAGTTATGGAGTCAGGGATGGACAATTGTCCTAAGCTGGTCTAGTTAGTGTGAAGTTCAGGACTTTTGTTTGATGGTTGGAGGAAGAAACACCCTTTTCGTACCTTGGATAAAAATAAGGAAGTATACAGGGAGAATTGCTGGTAGCCCCACAAGGAAAGCCAGGCCAAGGATGAAGCAAACATACAAAACAGGCCAGAGTCAAGAGAAACTCTGGGTCAAGTCACACAGGAAGGCTGCCTGATATCTAGAATTTGTCAGTTAATGTGAGCTGATACATTCCATTTATTGTTTCAGCCAGTTTGAGTTATTTTCTTTTACTTGAAACTAAAAGCACACTTCCCTTCTCCCCCAAATAAGGGGGTTGATCTCTAAATTCCCTTCCGCTTAAAAAGAATCATATGCTAAATCTAAAGAGAAAGGAATATATGACTTCATATTCTGGGAAAAAATTTCCAGAGCTATCTTCTTAAAGAGGTGACAATGATGTGCCACTAGAGCCTCAGGCAGCTAAGGCAGGCTCCCCTCTGGGCCAGGGCCCATTCAACAAGAAGAAATCTTCTCAGCAGTCTTCTGGAGAAGATATTTTCCTTGGTTGGCTGGATTCCT
>NW_006487678.1:0-693 GCF_000325575.1 Pteropus alecto | reverse complement strand
TCCCAGGATTTCCTCAAGGCCAGGCATACATACCATGTTACCCGTGGTGGCGCGTTGGCCAGGTCTGTGTTCTTTTTTGTCTTGTTTTGTTTATTTTCAAAGCTGTATCTGTAACAGAAAGAAAATGCTACTGAATTTACTTCGGCAGGCCGAGCCATTTAGGAGGAGCTCGGAGATTTCCTGTGTGATAATGCATTCTGAGTTTCAAAGGGCATCTCTCTCGATCAGCTGTAACGCCAAAGGGGTTTTGTAAAGCCTCGCTTTACAGATGAGAATACTGAGGTGCAGGGCGATGAAGGGACTTGCTCAGCAGCTACATGGATGGTAAAATAAAGGCCCTACTGTGTGTTGGTTCTAGAACACTCTGTATTACAGTTGTGTGTTGGAGCTCACGCCGCCCCAGAATGGTGCTGTCCAGAGTATCTGGGGTCCAGTTCCTGCAGCATGGGAGGTTCTGGCTACCGGGAGAGCTTCTTAATGGAGTGATTAAAATGATTAATATTATGTAATTAACCAAAACAACAAAAATACATTACAAACTTTGGGGGAAACTTATTAAACAGGAAATAAAATATTAATGGCGGTGTACACCTTGGTGAGACTATTTTATGAACGAACTTTATTGGCTGCTAAGATGAGAGAGGTTGCCATACGAGCTCTTTTTCCATCTTTAATTTTTATTAATGTAAGCAC
>NW_006487677.1:0-693 GCF_000325575.1 Pteropus alecto | reverse complement strand
GTAACCCAGAACAATTGCTACAGGTATTAGACAGTGCAAATTCTGGTTTTGAAATGATCTATTTCTTGTAAATTGCTGGCTTAGTTACCCTTGTCTGAGAAAGGTGGGCAAAGCTCTCCTCTGGGCATAAAAGAACCCTCACTGGAGGAAGAAAAGATAACTCTTCTTGGTCACAAATTTTTAAATAGCAAATTTTCTGTTTGACGACTGGGTTCCCACACACTCACCTTTGCCAACGCTGCCAGGTACCTTGGTAAGCGGTGGTTTCAGCACTGAGTATTCAGAGGGGCCCGAGAAATCTCTTCAAAGGTCATCACCAAAGTCAGCTTATACTTTTCGCTTTGTTACGTATACTTCTACCTAAGGGACAACTCTCTAGCAAGGCCTTGAAAGTCTACTGTGTAACTGAGAAACGCAAACAGCACTCTGGGTCGACTGTGATGTCCCACTCCAGTTACATTTGACAAGAGGTGCAGTTTGCAGTGGCCCCGAGGAGTAAGAAATGGATGTGGGGTGTGTCTCGTGATGTAATTTCAACCTCCAAAGTAATTTTTGTCTTACTTGCCTCTTTCAGGAAATGAATATTTTTGGAACACAGTGGTGTGTGTTAAATTGCAGACAACATGCTCTGTGTCATTCTTACTGGGCCTCTCTGTCTCTTTTGTTTTGCAATCCAAATGAGATTTCTGGAAA
>NW_006487676.1:0-693 GCF_000325575.1 Pteropus alecto | reverse complement strand
TTTTTTTTTTTAGGATTAAAAAGCACCTATGAGGAATAACCAGCTAAAAGGAATTGTGGCCAGAGTCAAACATCCTTACCAAGCACAGGATAAAATTTAAATTACTCTTGGGGAAAAAAAAAATCACTATAATCATCAGCTGGCAGATTATAGTGCTTTCTCTTATCATTTTTTTCTCACTGCAGGATTCCTAACCTAATGCAAATGTCTGTGTTTTATCATTCCAAATCTCTCTCAACAGTGAAAAATTGTTATAGACACACAGAGAAGTAATGTAAAAGAATAGTGATCATATGTACTTTTAAATAATTAAGGATTCAAGTTTGCAGGTCGCAGGTCACAGCAGCAATACTCGGAGAAACGTCAGTGTTGGCAGGTAGAAGAGGGCAAGGAAATGTATCTGCTCCCCACAGCAGAGATTCTCACACTTCAGCATACATCAGGTTCGCCTGGAAGCCTTGTTAAAGCAGAGATTGCTGAGCCACATCTCCAAAGTTTCTGATTCAGGAGGTCTGATGAAGACTGAGATTCTGCATATCTAATAAACTTCCAAGTGATGTCGGTGCTGCTGGTCCACACACCATACTTGAATTGGCAAGGTTACCGATACCTCCTTAAAAATCACTTTTAAGTGTAAGAAAAGTATACAAGTTCATTTAGGAAAATTAGTATCTGAGTTAATCTGTAAATAAT
>NW_006487675.1:0-693 GCF_000325575.1 Pteropus alecto | reverse complement strand
CTTTAGGATGTCTCTTTGGAGATTCCTTAGAGATCCAGTTAGTGCAGGAAACGCCCGTGGTACTTCCTGAGGTTTGTATTCTATTGGCTTAGCATTAATTTTGTTTTCACCCAAAGACTTTGTTCTCTACTTGACTGAGCCAAGATTCAGTCTTTTATAACTTTTCGGAGGGCAATTATTCTTTTTAAAAAATAAGGATCTAGTTTCGATTCCTAGATCGCTCTGAATGGTCTTATGCCAGCTCTGACCTTCAATGTTGTCACTTGTTTATCATTTCTCCTTCTCTACAGGGTGGCTCCAGCTGGGGACCCCAGTGACACAGCAGTAAGCATATTACAGATGTGTTTATGTCCTTTTTCCATTTCCCAAAGCTCTGTGAACAATAGTTTCTGGGTCTTCCAAATGTGTAATTCTATATAATTTTCTTAAAAAAATTTTTTTTTACCTATTTAAAAAAATCCACAGATCTTACTCATTTCTCGTTTCTTTAAGAAACTTGATTCCAGTTTTTCCTATCATAATTCTGGCCCATTCCTGATTCATAGGGACAAAGTTTTCCTCGTTTCTCCTTTCCCAGCTTCCCTCACCCTACTTGTCAGTAGCAATACTTGTCATCAAGGTAAGTTTTATCATGTGCTAGCACTTCGCAGAATTTTGAAGAGCTTTCCAATTCTTTCTTTCTTTTTTAAAAAA
>NW_006487674.1:0-693 GCF_000325575.1 Pteropus alecto | reverse complement strand
AGGCTCCGCGCCTTCCCTGCACCACCAGCCCTTCGAACAGCGCCGTCGCCACCCCGGCTCTGCAGGCCAGTGCCGCGTCCCCACTCACCCGCCTCCTCCCGCTGTGCGCGCCAGGCCCTCGTGACCGTCCGCCTCCGTCTGTACGTTGCTTCGCACTCCTAATGGTGTCTTTTGATGGAATAAGATGAAGCGTTTGAAAGAAATCCCAGTAGCAGACTCTCAGGGGACTCTGCAGAGCTTCGGGAAGCCCGGGACTTCCAGGAGGCGCAGGGAGGGGGCGGGGGAGGGGCCCGAGGGAGCTCTGAGCCAGGCGCCCCCCTGGGCGATCGAGGACACAGTCAGACCAGGCTACGGGCAGGCGGTGTCAGCAGGACAGTGCGGAGCCACCCCTGGCCCGCTCTCGGGGTCAGGGGGGCGGCAACTGTGCCCATGGGTGCCGCTGGGCACCCCTCACAGGAACCAGGGAAGAAGCACGTGTAACTTGTCATGTGACCTTGGATAAGTCACCCCTGGGCCTCAGTTTCCCCACCTGCACAGCCGCGGAGCTGACATAGAAGATTCCTGAGTGCCCTTCGGTCCCTAGCCCAGGCCCTCCTCCCCGAGCCATGCCTCCGGCCGCTGACAACAGAGCTCAGGGTCCCAGCGGCCAGTCCAGGCTACAGGCAGTTTGTGGACGGCGGTGTTGGAAGGAGG
>NW_006487673.1:0-693 GCF_000325575.1 Pteropus alecto | reverse complement strand
GCTCTCTTCAGCCCAGGGCCTTTCCTGGCGAGGGGCTCAGCTGTGTGCACTGGCCATCACCATCACTCCCTACAGCTGGAGAAACGAGGCCTTCGGGACTAAAGGGTAGGAGTGGAGCTGGGCGGTGCCCCCACAGCATCCTTTCAGCAAGCGTCTTGCCCTCTCCAGGACCCAGTTTTCTCATCTGTGACAAGGACTAGCTCTAGGATCCCTTCCAACTCCGGAGCCCTATGATTCCGCCAGCCCACACCTCTGCTCTCACCACCAGCTCACTTTCTCTTAGGCTACACATAATGTAACCTCCCACCCCTTCTTAACTTTTTGTAGTGACTCCTCATTGACTATGATAAAGTATAAATTTCTTGTGACTTTCAAGGCCCTGCATGATCTAGGTCTTACCTATCCCTTCAACCTCCTTCCTCATTATTTACTCTCCATGGTGAACATTTGGTTTCTAACATGTTTTCCCTGAAAACACTCTCCCTCCTTTCCTCTGACCTTTCAATAAGGATGCATCCTTTATGAATTCATGAGCAGGGTATAGAGGAAAGGGCTTCAGAGCCAGACCTGGAGTGAAATCCTACATCCAGCTCTTATTAGATACGTGGTCTTAAGTACATCACTTAAGCTCTCTGAGGCTCAATTTCCTCATCTGAAAAAATGGGGATGTTATTATTTTTATTGTTTTTTTTT
>NW_006487672.1:0-693 GCF_000325575.1 Pteropus alecto | reverse complement strand
GATGATGTCAAGTGCACAGTGCAGAGTCCGGCCCAAGCTGGGAGCTCGGACAACTCGTTCACTGGCACAGGAAGGAATGCAGAGTTGGAGGAGTACGGGTGGACGAGGGCTGAGGGGCAGGGGCGTCTCTTCTGGCGACTTATAAGTCTCAGTGAAATAAGGTGGAGGAACGAGACGTGGAGGTTTCATAAATAGGGGAAGGTGTGAAACGGCTGTCTCCAGCTACAGAAACGGAGTGGGGTGTCAGGCAGTGAGGGGGGGCCACCTGGCTTCCTCAAGGCCACCAGCGAGTACCGTCGACAGCCTAAGCGCCCTTCTCCAGAACCGTGGTAAGCCACTCACGTGCAGGCCCCAAATAGGCAGAGCGCTATCTCGAGCGTTGCAGAGTTAGGTTTTGCCAGGGGAGTGACGTGAGGAAGAGCAGTGCGGAGGAGCTGAGGAGTACGTAGGATTCAAGATGGACGAGAGGTAAGTGAGGGTACGAAGAAGGCACAGTTCAAGTGCGTGCACCGACGGTCGTAGTGGAATTATCATGAGGATATTAAAAGGGAATGGACTGGCAAGACACGGGCAATTAGTCTCAACATGGGACGTTCCAACAGACTGTGCAGGAAGTACTTTGGTGGTGAGGAGAAGGTTGAGGGTACGGTCGAGAGAGTGGGTGGCTGAGGCTGGGTGGGAACAAGGTCATCG
>NW_006487671.1:0-693 GCF_000325575.1 Pteropus alecto | reverse complement strand
CACGGCCGCTTTCCCCCGCCCCGGAGCCGCCCGGAGCCCCGGCCTCCCGCGTGTCTCCGCCTGGGTGTCATCCTCGGGGTTGGCGCGGAGCTGCGTCTCCCCCGGGAGAAGCTGGGTCTGGGGAAGGGGTTCCTCTGCGTGTCCAGACTTGGGGACAGGGCTCAGGAGCTGGCAGGACTGTCCTCTCAGAGCCGAAGTGGGGACAACGACAGGAGCACTCCTCCCGGAGGCGCGAAATCTAAGAAGGAGGCGACACCTATCACCCAGCCTGACACTGGGGGCGCCGCATCCGGCCCCTCCCGCCACACAGCCTCGGGAGCCGCGGCGCTGGGGGGCTCGCGGCCCAGCTTCGGGTGGGAGTCCCCAGGATGCCGGAGAGCGGAGGGGTTGGGGAGTGAATCCCACGCCTCATCGGAACCTCCCACAAACCCAAGGCCCAAGAGTGTGCCTCCCTCCCTCTCCCAGAGCCCCTCCCCGCGCAGACACGTCCTCCCCCGCGTCCGCTAGCTCCACTAGCGACTCCGCCGACTCCCTAAGCTGGCAGCCCCAGGTCTAAATCTTATCTGCCTCTGCGCCTCCGCGTTCCCAGCACATCCAGGCGCTTTGAACTGTCCTCAGCCCCAGCCCTGATCTTTGTTCTAGTAATTACACGTTTGCAAGATTGATTCCGCCTCCTTTGGATGCGGAGGGGAG
>NW_006487670.1:0-692 GCF_000325575.1 Pteropus alecto | reverse complement strand
CTTGTCACTACAAAAGGAGCACTACATCATCCTCCCTTATGATGAAATGGGTTGTTGATAGAGGCTCAAGGCACAAGGCCTGTCTCTTCCTAAGAGAAGGTAGCAAGGAGACTGGGACCCAAAGCAATAAGCCTGTTCTCTCTGAAAAGTAGTAGATAGGAGAACTTAATCTAAAGGGAAAGCCTGTCCTCATACAATGTGAGTCTTATCTAGAAACCAAGGATCTTGTCTCCTGCCTGTATTACCAATTAAGAACCAGGGTACTGACCTTGGTTATGCAGTTCCAATCCTTTTCTCTATTTTCAGGATGCAGAGCTGAGAATTTAGTCCACAGCCTTTCTTATGACTTCCTCCTACATAGACTGACATAGTTGCGTGAGCCCAAATTTCAAGCCTGTTTTCTGTGAACTAATCATGCCTGGTCCCTTGGCTCAAAGCAAAAGCCTTTTTTAGGGAAGGAAAAATGAAACAGAGACTGTGGAAATCAGAACCAAACCTGGAGCACCTAATAAGAAGCAGTTAAACTCAAGACCACAATGGCAAGCTCATCCAATTGGTAACCATATTCATTTGAAGACGTAGGCCGACAAAGCCCCAGCATGTCGCCTGTTACCTGAAACTATTGTGGACAACTTGGCCTACTGAATCAAGCTGTCTTCTCCTAGGAGGAGGAAGAATGGAGGACTCGGTGC
>NW_006487669.1:0-693 GCF_000325575.1 Pteropus alecto | reverse complement strand
TCCATTCCATTCCATTCCATTCCATTCCATTCCGTCCCATTCATGTATTTCTGAAACAGCTCCTTACAGCCAGGCTGTGTGTCCTGGGAACAGAGGCACGGATCATGTGAGTGTGAGTTCGTCAGATGAGCAAACCTGCGGGTACCAAGTCAGTGTGGCAGGGAGAGTTAAAGGTGCGATCAGAACAGGAGGGTGCCTCATCCAGATCTGGGAGCATCCAGAAGGAATGGCTGGTTAAGCGGGAGTCTAGAGAATGCATAGGAACCGAAATCTGGAACCGGAAGCTTGTTGACCACAGAGACTGAGGTCGGGGTAGAAGAGAAGATGGCAGCTGCAAATGTCCGTAGACAAAACCCAGCTGAGTTTGTCGGAACAGAATACAAGATGGAATGAGCAAAAGATTAGGCTGGAGAGGTAAAAGAGGTCGGGTCACGAAGGGTCTTGTCTGCAGGTTAAGTATTTGTACTTTATTAGAAAGACAGTGAGAAGTCCCGTGTGATCAGCTGACCAGCAGCTTGAGCATAACTGGGAGCTGGTTAGAAATGGAATCAAGGGCCCAAACCAGACCTACTGAGTCAAAATCTGCGTTTTAACACAGCCCTGGGCGAATCATGTGCACACGGAAGGTTGAAAAGCTCTTCTTTATCCTGAGTAAACTCAGTTCCCCATTTAGCCTGACCAGTTCCGACCCCC
>NW_006487668.1:0-693 GCF_000325575.1 Pteropus alecto | reverse complement strand
TTTCCATAGACAGCTGTGTGCCTAACATGTTTTGGGTTGCACGTAGAGGTCCAGTGGAAATTCTCGTGTATCTTGGTGCTAGCGAGAAGACATGCTCTGAGATTTGAAAGCAGAACCGTACAGGTCGGATGGAGGGCAGGAACTCACACTGAAACAGCGCCACACAATTTAAGGAGGTTACGATCATGCGAACCGGAGCACAGGCGGGTGACAGGGGGGAAGGGACCTGAGTGTGTGCGTGGCCGTGCTCTGGGAGCTTATGAGCATGCAAAGGTCTCGTGCTTCCGATTCAGGGGGTCGGGGGGCTGATTTCAAGTCCATGGTCATGAGAAACAGCAGAACTGGTTTCCAAAGCGACCTCATCTGTCAATGTCGACACTGGATCAGGAGCGATGATGCTTCTGCCCAGTGATGAAGGTCAGGCTTCAGAAAGCAAGCCCGTCAGAGGCCAGTGTAAATAATAATAATAATGATAATGATAATGCTGATGATTGATAAGGATAATGATAATAAACGGAGCCCCTTTAACACGGAGCTGGAGCTACTGTCTCTGCTCGTCTCATCCTCAGACCTTCGGGATGTTAAAACAGGACAGAGTCACCTTCACACAGGGCCTAAAGCAATCTTATGTCCCAAAGACCTGTTTGCAAAGATGACAAGAAAGCAGAGGTCACGACTCCAGCACCGGTGACT
>NW_006487667.1:0-693 GCF_000325575.1 Pteropus alecto | reverse complement strand
TATCATCATCTCTCTCTCTCAAAGGTTCTGTTTCTCTGGAGAATCCTGACTAATACAGGGGTCAAAGGTTATCTCAGGGCAAACATCCAGGAAAGATCACAAACAGGAATACAGGAACCCCGGAAAACAGGGGGTGTGGCTGCAAGGCGAAAGGCCTGCGCACCCCTCTCTCTGGCATGAGAGGCCCCGAGAGGGCTGGCTCCCGCCCTGAGGGCCGAGTTCTGGCTCGGAACACAGTATGTAGGCGAATCGACTTCTGTGTGAAGGAGAGGAAGGCGATCTGTGAAGCCTGGGAATGAATGCAACGTGCGTGTGCACGTAAACGAAAGGATGAGCGTCCTGCAGGCGGAGTGCCATCTCCTTCACAGTCTTGGTTTGCCAGGTAGCACAGTGGCTTCCTACCCCCACAGCGAGGCTAGGCAAAGCTTCTGGCTGGAGTTGTTCGGTTTTCTCTTTTTTTTCTTTCCTAGTATAGCTCTTAAAGGTGTATAATACACATACAGAAAAGTTCATAAACTTTAAGTGTACGGCTTGAAAAATGTTCACATCTGTTTAGCACCAAAATCAAGGAAAGGAACCTTCTAGAACTCCAGGAGGTTCCCATGACACTCCATTCCATTCACTATTCTTTTTTCCCTTTTCCCCTTCTCCCCCAAAACCTTCTCTTGACTTCTGAAAACACCCTAAGTTAGT
>NW_006487666.1:0-690 GCF_000325575.1 Pteropus alecto | reverse complement strand
TGTGTGTGTGTGTGTGTGTGTGTGTGTTTAAGGAGTACGAGTTTTGAATACACTTTATGTGTTTGCTTCTAATCACAGGTATTGTTGGCAAATATCTACTCTCATTCCGATGCTTGCTTCTTTGTTTTGTTATTTCTTTAGCTCCGCTGAAGCATTTAAGTTTGCTATATATCCAATCATTTATTCTTGCTCATTTCTCCTGCCTTAGAGGATAATTTTTGAAATCCTCTCTAAGTCTAAGGTTTACAAGTAAATTACCTAAGATTAATTTCTTTTTCTTTACACTTATTTCCTTCAGGTCGTATAGTAGCATATTTGATCCATTTTGTGTTCACTTTGGTATATGTTGATAGACACTTTTGGTTCATATTCTGCATGTGACTTTCTAATCTTCCAAGAATTATTTATTGAAAACCATTCTTTCGTCTTTTGTATAAGTTTGACTCCTTTTAAAAAATTATTTCATGATTTACTTGATGATTAAGCATTAAAGAACATTTATTACATAAAGGGATCATTTACGCCGGCTACAAAAAAGTTGTGTGTACTGAAGAACTGTGAGTTGCACATGATAACCTTATGCCCAGGACTCAGTAGAAGATCTCTCAGGACCAACAGCAGTTGTCTAGCGAAGTCTGGAAATACCTTCTGTGGTAGCTGCCGATTTCTCTCCGTGTCCCTCTTGAGCAC
>NW_006487665.1:0-693 GCF_000325575.1 Pteropus alecto | reverse complement strand
AAAAAATGAATTAAGATGCAGTCCTTGTGCTTTAATGAGTCAGTAGAGTGGAGATACACTTGCAAACAGACACATTACAACACTGTGTCTTGGGGCCACTAAGAGAAGGGCAGAGTCTATGGAAACATCAAGGTGAGACCAGTGTGACCTCTGCAGATTCTATGGGTACACAATTACTGTAGGGACCAAGGAGAAGAAGGTTCTGGAAGCTGCTGGAAGAATGACAACCACTGATTGTTCTTTTGCTTGATGATTAATGGAAATCAATGGAGAACAGCAATTAAAATACCACTTGAGAGCATGAAAGGGGACCTAGGGTGGTAATGACCCCTTAAAGATGCAGGCAGGAATGGAGAAGTGGGAAGAAGGACCAGAGTCCCAGCTCTCTAAGCAAAGGCTTCTGGCCAATCAGAGGAAATAGAACCACAAGTGACCCAGTTCTGAAAACTGCAGCTGCCTCCCAGAAGTCAGGCTCCTGTACTCATTCGCCCACAGCTGCAGTGCAGCAACTTTGAGTCCCAAGGGCATGAGTATTTTAAATAAATACACGGCAGCAGTGTACGGGTTGGAAAAAAAAATGGTAGTTGCAGAGTCTCCTGAGTAGATCCAGGTAAAGGATTGTGGTCCTTGTTCCTGTGTCACTCTGACTCTCACTATTCCCGGTTGCTTTTTCTGATGGAGGCCTTGGTTTAC
>NW_006487664.1:0-693 GCF_000325575.1 Pteropus alecto | reverse complement strand
CAGTCCACTTTAGGTTAGGAAGTTTGCCTAGTGTCATGCCAGGTGAAGGGTCACAATTAAAAGTCAGGTATAGCTGGCATTAAGGCATATAGTAATACTTTTATTTCCCATTACAGAATGGAATAGAAACCAGTATATGATAGGTGCTTTATTAGTGAACTTTAAAAATCTTTGGAAAAACCTAATGGAAGCTAAAAGCATTAGTCCTCTGAGTATAAATTTATTACAAACCACTTGAAATATTCATTTATTGTCACTTTCTTCTAAAGAAAAACTATCATTTAAAACTTGAGGATTTACTTTATAGTCTTTAAATATGTGAAGATAATAAATGTGTAACACTTAGGAATAAGATTTTGTTAAGGAAGAAATTTTTAGGAGTGCTGCCTACTGGCACTTCCTGTGCTGAGCACCAGAGTGTTAGGGGGAAAAAACGTCTAATAAGTTATAAAGCACAGTTATAACAGCAAGGTAACAGCACCACCATGCACTTTTATTTAGTATATTTAGAGGACTTTATTATGAGGGAGATTCAAGTTCAAAACATACACAGTGGGACATACTACAGGTGCCTTAAATGTTGGAGTCTTTTGGTCTTGTTCAGCTTACTTCTGGATTTCTTTGTTGAGTTATCTGATCCCAGATCTTGTCCAGCCCAGATTTTGGCTGGTGAGTCTGTTTTTTTTTTTTTTT
>NW_006487663.1:0-693 GCF_000325575.1 Pteropus alecto | reverse complement strand
AAAAAAAAGAAAAAGAAATAAGAAAAGTCTGGTTGCTAATCTTTAATTCAGAGCATCTGAGATCTGGAGTTCTATAATGAGATCGTTAACAGAGACCATCATAAAATTTCAAGCCACGTTAATGGCCAATTCATATTAATTAGTGACTTTTGACAAATAACGTGGCATATTTACACTCCACGGGGAATGTTCCCAACACGGCAGCAGAAGTGTAACGCGCATGTGTAATTTAATTTAATCTCATGCTATGATTCTTTTCTTAAGAAAAAGTTTAAAACTCTTAAAACGTTTGCTGAGCAACGTACCTTTTCAACTTTAAAATGGAGAAAATGGCGGATTGACTTGCCTTGCTAGATAAGATGGACACCATGAAGAAATCCAGCAGGAAACTCTCGGAAATATCTTTGTAGTCAAAATGGAAAAACAGCACGGTGAAGGTCAAGTGCACGAACTGGTGAGCCGGGTTGCAGAAGGACGCCCGCAGCAGCTTCATGCTGGCCATGGTCACCAGGAAGACGTACCAGCTGTTGGAGAGACGGGGAGGAGGAGGGGTCAATGGTGGGGGCAAAGCACCTGGTGAGCGACGCGGCCAGTGTTCCTCCAGCGCGTGCTGTGCCATCGGCCCTTTGCAGGCCAACGAGGCTGGCTCCTCCGGACGGAGGAGGAAACCGAGCCTCGGAGCTCGAGTCGCTC
>NW_006487662.1:0-692 GCF_000325575.1 Pteropus alecto | reverse complement strand
AGTTCTCAATAAAATACCAGAAACCTAGATTCAAAAAAGCACAGTAAAAGAATTATAGACCATGAGCAAGTGCAATTCAAGGATGTTTCAACTTATGGAAATCAGAAAATGTAAGACCACACTAACAGAATGAAGGTCAAACCACATGATCGTTATCAAATGATGGAGAAAAACAAAGTGATGATATTCAACACCCTTTCAGGATAAAAACACACACCAAATGAGGAATCAAAAGAAACTACCCAAATGTAATAAATGTCATATATGAAGAGTCCAGAGTTAACATCACGACCCATAGCGGAAGACTGAAATCTTTCCTCTATAATCACGAAAAGGCAAGGATGCCCACTCTTACTACTTTGATTTGACATTGTACCAGATGTCTTAGCAAGAAAAATTAGGCAGGAAAAAATAAAATAAAAGCCATCGAAATTGAAAAGGAAGAAGTAAAATGAATTCTGGCAATAAATTTATCCAAGGGAATCAAAGGACTCCATTTTGAAATCTGTAAGAAATAATGATGAAAGAAAATGAAGACAACACAGATAAATGGAAGGATATACCATATTCATAAAAGGGAAGATTTAATATCATTAAAATGTTTATACTATCCAAAGCAATTTAAATTTCAATGTAATCCCCATTTTTCACAGAACTAGAACATACAATCCTAAACACACACACACACACAC
>NW_006487661.1:0-692 GCF_000325575.1 Pteropus alecto | reverse complement strand
CCCAGAACAAATCTGTTTCTTAACTCATGTGAGACAGCAGATATTCATAGAGTAGAAACCTAGATCCCTTTATTTAAAATAGGAAAACATAACAAGAACGTTTCTCGTTCACCCTAGGATCCTTGCTGACCCCTCCGAAACGGCCGAAACTCAAAACACTTAATAATAATCCAACTAAAGATTTCTGCATGATGCAAAAATATTTAAAACATCATCTCATTTTTCAGGCACTTAGTGAATTCATTGGTGGGCCTGCTCGTGTGGGCACAGCTAAGGGAGTACTTGCTGCATCTCATTACACTAATATAAAAAAACCCGGGAAGCATGTGTTTAAAACGCAAAAATTCCAAAAACACGAAGCGAAATAAAATGAACAAGGCAAATCTAAAAGCCGATTTCTTACGGATGGAAGACGTTCAAGTTTGGGGGGAGTGGATTTAGGGGGCGAGAGAAGGGGGATGCGGGTTGTGAGTGACAGGCCTTGACGATACAGCGACTGTTCGGTCCGCTTGGACATCGTCTTCATAATCCGCAGTTCCAGAAGGGGTGTCCGCGGTCAATAAAGGCGTGTTGATCACACAGTTTTGTTCGTGTCATCTTTGGATGGTGACTGAAACCCCTAACCGTAATCATTGCTGCAGGTCTTATGATTCAGGTGGTGCGCTCTCCAGCAAGGCTCTCAAGGACACTGA
>NW_006487660.1:0-692 GCF_000325575.1 Pteropus alecto | reverse complement strand
GGCTTTCCATGGAAAACCGGTGGTGTTGCCAAGCCCCACCAAGCGGCTGGCACGCGAGTCTCAGACCCTCCCCGGCCACGACGGGCCGGGCCAGGGGGCACTGGCGGCGCCGTGGGGCAGGCCCACCTCCGACACGCCCGCCTGGGGCACGGCCAGCACCTGGCGAGCACCCGCAGGGCCTGCACGGACGGGACGTTCGGTCTGCCCGTCGAGTTGGCTCTGGGCCTGCGTGTCCGTGGGCTTTGCCAGCACCTCTCGCCCGGCGTGCATGTGTGCAGCTGACCCCGGGCCGTGCCGCCACTGTCCCTCCCCCAGAGCTCTCCCGCACTGCCGCGGGGCTGGCGCGGGAACAGAACAGGGCGTGGAGGGGCGGGCTCCGGCAGACGCAGGGAATGTCTCGGCCCCGCCAGGAGCGCCGTGAGGACCCCGAGGGTCTCCAACCCTGGTCCCAGATGGTGTGTGGCCCCAGGAACACAGGACGGGGTGGGGACCACCCCTCCCAGGTCATTTGCCCTAGAATTATGATCGTACACGAGGTTCCACGCCAGGCAGACTTGCAAAGAGGCACCAGGGCCACCGAGAGTGAGCCTGGAAGGGGGCCTGGCCCCCATTCCAGGTGGAGGACCAGGCCCAGAGATGGGGAGACCCTCCGAGCCTCTGCACGTCACTGGTTTCTTAGCATTAGCCCTGGA
>NW_006487659.1:0-692 GCF_000325575.1 Pteropus alecto | reverse complement strand
TGGCTATTGTGAATAATGCTGCCATAAACATGGGAGTCCAGATATCTTTTCAATGTCCTGTTTTCATTTCCTCTGAACGTATTCCCCAAAGTGGGATTGCCGGATCATATGGTAGTTCTCTTTTTAATTATTTGAGAAACCTCCATACTGTTTTTCAAAGTGGTTGAACCAATTTACATTCCCACCATTAATTGAGCACTTGTAAATATTCATTCTATCTATTCCTGCTTTGAATCATGAACTTTTTGAAGTTACGAAATGAATAACTTAGTGGGAACTTTGTTATCAATGTCTAATTTTATTGTTTTATATCAGATGGGCACCTTTGACCAACCACTGGAATGAGGTAGGGCTAATCACCTAAGTGGTGATGTCAACCACATCAAATAGGTTTGGTTAAGATACACACCATCTTCATAGTTCTAATGGTTACTCATGAATTTTTAAAATGAAAGGTATTTTTAAAAATAATCTGAAGTTAATTCATATTTTATTTTACCTTTCTCTGGAAGAAGAGAAGGAGCTTGCCATGCTTTATCTTTCCTCAGAATGACATGCCTCCAACCCAGCTTTAACATTGCTCTAATTTCGGATGCAGAAATAAACCATGTGATAATCAGCGATGTACAGGAAGATGTGCCCTTTTGTTGAGCATAGTGCAAGGACCATCTTGTTCTGCAGGAGAGAATTCT
>NW_006487658.1:0-692 GCF_000325575.1 Pteropus alecto | reverse complement strand
TAAAATACACATGGATTTCTGGACCAATGTTAGTTATTAGATTGCGAAATTAGAATTTCCAGCTCGAGTATTTTATATTCTCTTTCTTAAGACTTTCTCAGTGGTTGATCTGATCCTATTTAAAATTATAATGCTGTATTACATCCACAAAATCATCTGGGTTCTCATGAGGATAATGAACATATTTTCTATGAGGATGGGTCTGAAGGGCAAGCTTTTGGAGAAAAGTCAGAATGACTACTGTGGGAATTCAGTGAGCTGGATTCTCCCAGAATTCGTGGCAGTTCTTACCTCTGTGCCTTAGCACTATTGGGATTCACTGTACAATATGTCACAAGTAATTTCTTGTTAGCGAAATATAAAAGTCTCTAAATGAATTGCCTAAATTTAAGTGGAATTGAAGGCTATTCCTAAAATGATGCAGTTTTCTTGAGTGGGAGGGAAGAGGGTCATAGTTACAGACATTTTGGATATGGCATAAAACAGACGTCTCCAAATTCTAGCATGCCTCTGAACCCTCAGGGTAGACCGGTAAAATGCAGATTCTCAGGCCCAACTTCCAGAGAATCTGATATTGTAAGTCTGGGTTGAGGTACACATCTGCATCTTTAACAGAGAACCCAGGTGACTCTGACGCATTGTGAAGAGATCACTTTTTCACAAATGGTGGCTCACCTTCACGAAAGGCAACT
>NW_006487657.1:0-692 GCF_000325575.1 Pteropus alecto | reverse complement strand
TCGGGGGCGAGGGGGGGATGGGGGGCGCACCCCACTCACTGGCCTGCGCCCACCGGGGCCCCGCTGACGCCTGGGCGCAGTTCTCCCCGCCCCTCCCTCTCCAGAGGCTTCTCCTGGGCCACGTGCGCCTCGTGGAGACGCGGACGGCACAACTGTGCCACGCGCGAACTCCCGACGTCAGATTGTCTCTGATCCACTTCTGTCTCCCCCACAGTAACGACTCTCCGAGTGCTTCATGACCCCTAATCCATCATTTTTAAAAAGAAGCCCCTCTGTCCTCCTCACATATTCTTGCCAAGCCACCTCTTTCCCGGCATTGGACCCAGGGCCATGATGATCGTCACTGCCCCCGGA
Source organism: Pteropus alecto (assembly GCF_000325575.1). Classification (NCBI taxonomy): domain Eukaryota; kingdom Metazoa; phylum Chordata; class Mammalia; order Chiroptera; family Pteropodidae; genus Pteropus; species Pteropus alecto. The sequence goes on along the minus strand of NW_006487657.1, from coordinate 338 downwards.
ATTGGGTCCCCTCCCCATCTTCCACAACTGCTGGGCAAAAGCCCAGACGTGGTGGAGCCCAGCTAACGAGCTCGTGGACGAGCCGGTATTATTGGCTTGTAACTTTGGTTTTTAACTCCACGTTTTGTTTTCTACATAGTTTAAGAGATTAATGCAATTAAAAGATTTGTTAGTTTATGTTTTGGCGCACACAATGTATAAAGATGCGATTTTGTAACATAAGCAACTGAAAAGGGTGGAGATGGAGCCAAAAAGAGTTGGGTTTTCGTATGTTACTGAAGTTAAGCTGATGTCAGTTCAAATTATTATTCAGAATAACTTTAGGATGTTAGACGTGC
>NW_006487656.1:0-692 GCF_000325575.1 Pteropus alecto | reverse complement strand
GACCCCCCACTTCAACCCCAAGGGAATCAGGGAGCTTTGATGCTGGGTTCTTAAGCCTGGGACAGTGATGAGGCCGCCTCGAACACAGACCCTCTACCCCCCACCTTCCTCTGTCCTCTTTCTGCATCTCCAGTTTTCGGGATGTCACCATATGTCACTGCATCCTCACACTACCCCAAGATGGGCAGAGCAAGGGTCGGACACAGAATCGCTAAACGAAGCTCACATGCGTTAGGGAAAGTGACATTTCTGGGCACCGTGAATTTCCCTCACGGTATTACGGAGAGAGGCATCTCTCTGTGGTTTTTCAGTGTTGCTAAAATCATTCCGCACGGCAGACTCAGATAAGTAGGGTGCACTTTGGCAGGAGGCCGACAGGTCCCAGAATGACCTGTATGCCTGGTTTCCCCTAAGAGTTAATTTGGTTCCCTGGTGGTGAGCTTGAGAGCCTGGTCAACCTTTTAGAAGTCCTCTGGACCACCAAGTGACATGGTACTAAACTAGCCTTTCCACTTAGCGTCATAGGGTACTCCTCTGCAGTGATAGGGTACACCTCTTACCTAAAATATTGTGTGGAAGGAGCTTCACCAGCCAAAGGAGTGTCCACGACACCAATGGCCCCAGAGTAGATTTGCTCAGGCCTGGAGTGACCACGGGGTCCTGGAAGCCCTAGGAAGTTTGGGTGTCTCAAG
>NW_006487655.1:0-692 GCF_000325575.1 Pteropus alecto | reverse complement strand
GGGGAGCTGGGCCTTGGGTATCCAGGGAGAGTAAAACCTTCCCCAGAGTATGAAGCCACAAGGGCTACTTCTGCTCTGACCTGTTCTTGCTAAAATCCCACATTCCTGAGGATCTCTTTCCAAGATTACAAGATATATCCACAGCCTTCTCTCCTGGGCCTCTGCCCAGCTGGAGGAGGTGAGGAGGAAGAGGGAGAAGTAGAAGATTATAAAGAGGAGAGAAAGAGGTGGTCTTACGGGGCAGTGGCCAGGAGTCCCTGGTCCTAGGCCCAGCCCTGTCTTTTACTCACTGTGTGGCCTGGGCATGTCTCTACTCTCTCTCATCTTAGTTTCTCCTTCTGGAATTGGACCGTCCACGAGGAATTGGACTTCGCTGGCTCTACCATCTTATGCTGCCTGATTCAAATCCCTGGAGATGACCTTGACCTTAAGCAGAAGGCACTTTCAAGTGTCTGGTTGACTTCCCTGTCTTCTCTGCCCTCCCTAAATCTGCCCATCCTTCCTGGTCACCCCACCCCTACCTCATTTATAGGGCAGTGTAAGCAGGAAGGGTCACTGGATTCTGAGATGAGGGCCTGAGCTTTGGCTGCATCTCCCCTCCCTGAATTTGCCATCTGTTCTAGCACTTTATTCTCCTGCCCAGCATGAATAGGGACCTCTATGCCCTCACTTGGGGTCACCCCTTCCCTCAT
>NW_006487654.1:0-692 GCF_000325575.1 Pteropus alecto | reverse complement strand
CAGGGGGAAAATGTGTGTGTGTACACACCTACATATCCGTGCGTGTGTACCTATGTGTACACACACTCCCGTGTACTCTACACACCTGTGTATTTGTGTATATAATATATGCCTATATGCATGGGTGCGTGTGCCCTGTGTGTACGTGTGTGCATGTGAATACATATAACATATGCAGATACATATAGTACACGTGAACGTGTGGGTACAAGAATTTCTTACAGGATGCGTTTTGCAGGAATACTGAATTACAGCCTGGATCTGTAGGGAGGGATTGTCAGAACCACACTGCAGGACACTGTCCCCTGGACATCCCCCCAAACAGAGTCGCCTTCCTAGGTCGGTTTACACGAGGTTAACGAGGCCGGGGCAGCAGGGGCTGAAAGCCGAGACAGGGCCGGGGAGGGAGGACCCGGCTCGCCAAGCTGGAAATTCCTTCCAGACTTAATAATCCGGGGCATCATTAGCGACCAGAGCGAGCCTTCAGAACAGATGTTTTGTGTTGACAGCGGACGCGTCATTAAAACAGCCCCGGCGAAGAGCAGCCAGATTAAAAGGAAAGTGGACTTTACAGAGCGGTCGGACGGCCGACCGACACCGGGGGCTGGCTCTGTCCCCGCTGTCCCCTCCCCGTGCATCGCGCGGCATGCTTTGGCGTCCGCCAAACCGATGGCGCTTGCGTTTGGGGACGA
>NW_006487653.1:0-692 GCF_000325575.1 Pteropus alecto | reverse complement strand
TTTTACACCAAAATACAAAAATATCTGTCACCAGGTTGATCCTCACACCTTGCCTTTGGCTAACAACACACCTGTCTTAGAAAAGCAGAGACAGCACTGGGTACAAGATACTAATTGGGAACATTAAATGCCTCCACCAAATATAGCACCATCCCCTCAAATTCATGGGTTAAGTACTTTAAGAAACTAAACCTGCCTATTTCTCTTCTGCATAGGACCGTGAAGAAAATTTTCGAATGACCAGTGAAGACATAAATAGCAATGTTTTATGGTGGGCTTTTGCACAAACATTAATCTTTATCTCAGTTGGAATTTTCCAAATGAAGTACCTGAAAGACTTCTTTATATCTAAGAAGCTTGTTTAAAATGTTAATAAAGACAAATAACTACCTGCTAATTTGCTTAATCTTTGAGTCACCTAAATCAAAATACATCCATAAATGTGTATTACAGGTGAACTTCAAACAACATTGTTTCGTTCAACATCGTTTTGTTTCAATTTTCATGAGGAAAAAAATGGACTTCCAGCCGGCGCCACTGTCAGTGTGAAGCGTGCACGTCCCCCCAACGTCCGCATGGATTTTAGTGTTTAACATTAGCAGTGTTTTGGGTCTTTACTTAGTAGTTTGGTCATGTTTCTGTGACCAGAAACGTGCTAAGAACTTAACTCCTGTTGATAAGGATGAACCTGG
>NW_006487652.1:0-692 GCF_000325575.1 Pteropus alecto | reverse complement strand
CCTTTATTTATAAAATGCCAGAGGAACCTCATTTTATCCATCAGACTAATGTCTCGACCCTCAAAAAGAATGCTAACAGAAGACTGCAGGCTAGACCAATTGGAAACAATAGTTATGCCTGGAGATCCTATGATCAAATGATTCATGACAAGCTCTATTTTGCATTTATCAATGTATTTGCCAATGGGACAAACAGTCCCCATTTCAGGATAAGTCTTCCGTATCAATGTGCAAACCACAGAAAAAGGAAGACAGCAAATCTGGACAACATAAATCTCATCTTGGAAGTTGGCATTAGCAAAGACTGTAATATTTAACAACAACAAAAAGTAATAATCTAAATAAAGTAAGACTGCAAGACTTAAGTTGAGTCCAGAACCAACTGCTGAGCACCTTACCAGGTATGATCCCAACCCAGAGATGGAGGTAGAGTAAATAAAGAAAGAGAGCTAGAAAATCATCTTCTCAGAGCACACACATCCACCCTCCTTGAGTTCTTACTCATTTGGAAAAGGTTTGCTGCATTTGGAATTATTCGACTTTAAAAAAAATTTGATAGTTATTGATTCATTTTCCTTAAAAGTATAGATAGACGTGTATTCGTGTATAGCTCTATAAATACGCATTCTAAATAAATCAGGAAACGATATAATTACTTTAGCATGGTGTTGCAGTCACTTGAACAAAAAAAA
>NW_006487651.1:0-692 GCF_000325575.1 Pteropus alecto | reverse complement strand
CAACATCACTAATCATTAGGGAAATGCAAATGAAAACCACACAATGAGGCACCTCACACTATGAGAAAAATAACAACTCTCCTGAAAGGGTGTCACATTGACTTCTAAATTAATTTCCCATCACACTCCCAAATAGAAAGAGCAGTCATAGTGGCTTGCTTCTTTGAGGCCAACAGAAGAGATTCGTTATATTTAGTCTACTACAATGGAGTCTTATATAATGCAAAGTCCTCATGGGAATGACACCTTATCACCAATGGCATGTGGCATGTTCTATTGACAGTAAAGAAGTCACATGTTCCATCTTCTCTCAAGGTGAGAGTATTATACTAACCAGTGAATCATCAGAGTCATATCTTTAGGTGTCCTTCCTTTCCTAGTGAACTCTCATTCATTCTTTAACTTTGGCAAACAAAAACGTTAACTTTGTTAAAATATGAGCAGTGAATCTATGACTTTTCACTATAATATAAAAATATTATATTTTTTACTTTCATATGCAAATGTTTTTAAAGGTATACACAATATTTGTATTCAAGCATAGCCTTCGTTTTAGAGTTTCTTATTTCATCAGGTAAACTTAGTTTTTCGTCCTTCCATTACTTATAGATAACATTTAAAAGACACTATACACACACATATCTGTGTGTGGTGTATACATTATATATATATATATATACACACACACACAC
>NW_006487650.1:0-692 GCF_000325575.1 Pteropus alecto | reverse complement strand
GGGAAGGCACAGAGCAGGCTTGAGGCCACACAGCTAGGAACATTCATAATCCACCCCAGGGCAGGTCCTACATGGCAACCACTGCCCCAGCTTCTGGGCACAGATATCACTGCTCATATCACTGACTCCCCTGATGCTGGATACTGGACCCTGGGCCTAGGATTGCTATCACTACTGCTCTTGGCAACTGGATGTTGTTACTGCCACTCATGCCACTGTTATCAAATGCATTGTGCACAGTTCTAGCCTCTCTGTGTCACCATGTCCTGAGTCAGAGTCTGGCATGTGGTCACCTGACTGGTGGAGCCTCATGCCATGTCCAGCTGCAAGAGGGTTAGGGGAAGTGGGTTTCCCCCTTTTATGGAGTATAGTGGTGTCTTCCTCTCACCCAAACTATGTGTGGAATTCTCCTAATGTAGGAAGAGAGTTCAGGTGATGGGGGTGAGAGATGGAAAAAGAATGACAAATTTTAATTCTTAGAGCAAAGATCTGAGACTAGAATTTTTTCTGGTACTTTGTAGGCACTCAGGTTTGGCTGGAAGAACAAGTGACCAATAAATGACATTCAAGGTAGAAGTTTACTTGCTTACTCCGAATTTCTTGGTGGGATGGTGAGGATTTTTCTTCCACTCATCCAATTCTCTATACTCAGACACCACATACATAATCTACAATTCAATTCAGTTCTGACA
>NW_006487649.1:0-692 GCF_000325575.1 Pteropus alecto | reverse complement strand
GGTTTACTTCTTCACGGAGTCATTGCTGGAGGGCGAGCCCATCCCCTCTGCCAGGCACTCCCGGAGGCACTGGGGACACAGCAGAGAACTGAGCGGGGCTGCAGTGGCTTCTGTGGGAGGACAGAAGTGGGGGGGCGAGTTCAGCGGGATGAAGTGTATGAAGGACAGGAAGCAGGGCTGGGGGGAGACGGGGGATCCCCTGAAGGGGGACATTTGAACAGAGCCTGGAACACTGCACGGGCTGATTTGCATGTCTTGCTTCCTCAAAAAAGATTTCAGGCAGAGCGGCTCTTGGACCTCCTTGTCCTCAGAAGATTCTAGAACATTTCTGGAGACTCGGCAATAACTCGGAATTTTGAACTGAGGATATTCTTCTTAAGTAAACTGTAAAAAATCAATAGCTATTACTAAAGCAAAGGATTTTTGCTCCCGGGGAAGTATGTCAGTCACATGCTCACTTTTTTATTAGAAAAAATAATGGATTTTCAGTGCAGCAGAGCAAAGTGGGTCGAGCCTGGGATGGGCCGAGGACCCAGCTGCTGCTCGTGTCCCCAGCTGTGAGCAAGGCCCGGTGCTCATTACTCTGAGAAGAACCACCTGCTGGATTCTTACTGGAGGGGGCTGAGAGGGAGGGCCTGTGAGGCAGGCAGGGGGCGAGGCTTAGACAGGGAGCAGTGGGAGGGGCTTAGCGG
>NW_006487648.1:0-692 GCF_000325575.1 Pteropus alecto | reverse complement strand
CGCTCTGCACAACGCCCGGCCCTGGGCCACCTGCCGGCTCGTCATGACAGTCGTGATGAAGATGTAGCGTGTCGTGTCGGCGTCGTCGCTTCTGAGCGGGATATTATTATCCAGCTGCAAAGCTCGCGCTCTTCGGGAGGCCAAAGGTCAGCGCATCTCTGAGTGACGGATCTCGGTTCCACGGGCGGCGGGCAGCGCACAGATATTCAATATCCGCGAAGCTCGCGGACGCTGATGGATGGCTTCTCTCCGCAGAGGGGTCGTCTTTGTGATGGATTTGCAGCACACGAAAATCGCAGAGGCCGATTTTCTGCACACCCAAATCGTTGCAGGTAGTGCCGCTCACAAATGATCCGGCTGCACAAAACGTCATTTAAATAATTCCCCGTGATAAATTCTTCCATTCACTGTGTCAGCTACAGCTCCCACCACAGACCTCTGCAGGTGGAAAGGGAGTGTCGCGTTCGAGGTAAACAGCTTAACAATAAATCATGGTTTTAAATATTCAGCCAGCAACACCTTTTCTTTTCTTTTTTTTTTTTTTTGCTAAAAAGTAAACCGAATACAAATAATGCTGGTCTAAACTTTTGAAGCATTTAGAAGAAAGCATACATGTAAAGTCACATATATGTGTCGTTGATTGTTTTTTCAGTTAGACCTGACAATTTTATTTTATATTAGTGTCAGGTGTA
>NW_006487647.1:0-691 GCF_000325575.1 Pteropus alecto | reverse complement strand
CTGATGTGTGATCACGTCATCAAGTAACTGTCTCTGTCCATCTCTCAACTCTCTTCCTCTCTGTCTTTATTCTCAAACAGTCACTTTTCATATGGGGGCAGCGTGGCAGCCACCGGCTCTAGACTGGCGTCCATTGGCTGAAAACTCAGCATCTCTTTCTCAGTAGTTCCAACCAAAGTTCTGGAGTTGAGTTTGATTGGCCTGGCTTGGTCAAGTGTCCATCCCTGCCCTGCACACTGGGGCCAGGGGCCTGGGACGCTCCGGTTGTTCAAATATGGCTCCTGTGCCCATCCCTGGAGGCGGAGCCTAAGGTGGGGTGGGGCAGTGGTTAGCCTCACCTGAATGGAAGGACAATTCGTCTAAAGAAAATTAAGGTGCTTGTCCCACGATTAGAGATGGCGGGCGAGTACAAGCAATGGATGTCTCCTCTAATCTTTCTAGCACATCTATTACCTGCCTTGTTTGTATTTCCCTGTGGTCCCGACTTGTCAGGCAAATATTATGCCTTATTCATCTCTCTATTCTGACAATGTTTGGCATGGTACCAGGGACCAGCTAAGCACTCAGTAAATGTTTGTGGAATCGAATTGAGGTGTAAGCACTTGCATTATACATTTATTTCGAGAGCACAGTGGGCATTTTCTGTATCCTGACGGTGGAGACTGTATTTCTTGTACTTTTTCTATGGTGG
>NW_006487646.1:0-691 GCF_000325575.1 Pteropus alecto | reverse complement strand
ACTATTTTGTAACTACCAATTTGTTATCCCTTTACTTTTTTTACCCAGGTCCCTAACCCCCTCCCATCTAGTAATCACCAGTTCATTCTCTGCATCTATGAGTAGAATGACTTTTTAAAAATAAACATATTCCAATGTGTTCTAGAGTCACTTGAAATATTTCTTTTCATGTGCGGTTTTCATTAGATATCATTTTCATTTTGTTATTAGTAGAATATAAGCATAGCAGATCCTAAAAGTTATCTTGATTGTCCATTCATTTTGAAATTCTAAGTAGAAATTTATTTTACCACTTTTTTCATGTTAATATTTGCTCATATTATAGACTGATACATTTTATTCAGCTTTTTTTCTAAAGAATTCATAGTGGCTAAATTGATGCAGGGAGAATTAGACAAAACAGAAAGGTTAATTAATTTGCGTATGACCATAGGGAACAGTGGAGATATAAATATAACTCAGGTCTTTTGACTTCATTTTATGGAAGCAAATGAAAATTTAAAAATGGAACTGAATTATGGGGTGTAGACTGGAAATACTACCTTTGAGTTTGAAATTCCATGAATGGATACTAACTTTACATACAGTGGATTGTACTACATTAGTACAAGATTTTTAACTTACGCTAATTTTATGAAAATGAAATGGCTCTTATTTTTTTTTATTATTTATGCCTACAGCACTTGGTCTT
>NW_006487645.1:0-691 GCF_000325575.1 Pteropus alecto | reverse complement strand
AAAAAAACATTCTACTACAGTATCAACTTTTAAAAATATTATTATTATTAGCCTTTTAGGTGCCCTGTGGGAAATCTCCTAGAGAGGCTCTGGGTTAACACTGAGCATTACAATGGCTGCTGCCGTCACTGCTGAGGTTCACACCTAAATAAATAAACAAAACAAAACCCAGAGCACTTGTGTGTCTCAAGAAAACAAGCCATCACTTGCTCCATGCAAAAGGAAAAGAAAGCATGTGGAAAGCTGGTTTTTAAAGGGCACTGCTAACATGAGAAGCGAAAAATGTCAAAAATGTTGAACATTGGGCTCGTTCCTGTCTCAGTATTTTTGTTGAGTTTTGTTTCTTCAGACCTTAAAAATCCTAAATGCTATGCCACTTCATTTATTCCCAATTATCAGATAAGGAAACAAATATGAATTATAATAGTAAAAGCAAATATTTTTTTGAACTAGCTTCAGCAAGAATATAAAACAGAAAGTAAATAATTTCACTGGGAAAGGAAGGATGGAAAGAATTCCTGGACTTTCCTGGTAATAACTATTGAGTCTTAAATGATAAGTTAGTGTTTACCAGATAAATGGATATAGAAGGGCATTTCTCACCAAGGGAACAATATAAACAGAAGTAATAGGTCATCAACATCCTGGTGTCCACTAAGGTGAACATAGTTCAATATGGCTGAAGCACAGT
>NW_006487644.1:0-692 GCF_000325575.1 Pteropus alecto | reverse complement strand
TTGTTAATAATGTCTAGTCTTAGTGCGTTGTTATTAGTATTATTTGTAATATTTCTACTTTATGGAATTTACTAAAGTTTTTGTGTGAGCCTAATATATGAGAAATTTTTATAAATGTTCTATCTGCACTTTAGAAGAAGGTATATTCCATATTATTATGGCATAAATTTATACATTGATATGTAAATATATATGTCCACAATATCTATCTTATTTAATTATGCTGTTATGTTTTTGATCACTTGATCTTTCTTGTGCTGAGTGTGGTATGTTCAAGTCTCCCATTATTAGTGGGTCTATCTAAATCTCCTTGTTTTTTTGTAGTTTCTACCTTATAAAGGTGGTTCTGTGTCATTTAATGTGTAGCTATTCATAACTGCTATGTCATTTATACTTCCATGTGTCTGCGTGTGACCACAGAGGACACAGAGATGCCTTGCTTTAGTCATTAGGACACCCCAGGGCCCCAGTGCAGGTGTTTCTCCCTAGAGGCACCAATTGTTCTAGAAAGAACTCATGACTCCTGAGCTGTTTCCACCTGTCTACTCAGCCAGCATCCTGGAGAGCACCCCGTGGCCAAAGCCAAGCGATCTACTGCTGCTGAGAATGGACGTTTCCCACGCGATCACGTCTTTAAACGACCATCACGACATAAACCAAGGAAATCCCTAAGTCACGGGTCCTTGGCATGA
>NW_006487643.1:0-691 GCF_000325575.1 Pteropus alecto | reverse complement strand
GCTCTCCCACGGTGTCCCATCCATTCCCAACGATGCGTTTGTACGTGGACGTGGATCCAGTTCCACACACACATCCCACCCTTGACCTTTCCCCTGGTTTCTGACCTGGCACTTGGGGTCCCTGAGCCTGAACCCAGGACCCTAACTCCCCAGGGAGCCGCTCTGGGTGCGTCTCACGGCTGTAGACATCGCTCTACGTGGCGCCTTCCATGCCGTGGCACCGGGCAGAAGCCCTAGCCCCGTTCCGCGCCCCGTTTCCTAACTCAGCCCATCCCCCACCATCCCTGACTGACGCTTCCTGGCACATAGTGGGGGCAGGAATGACAGGCAATGGGACATGGGCACAAGCACAGTTTTTTAAACCAGAGGTTGAGACACTACAAGCGTTGAAAACAAAGTCGAGAGAGTGTTTCCCGACACATGAAATTTATGTGACGTTCAGATTTCAGTGTCCGTGAACGAAGTTCCGCCGGCCGCAGCCCCGCCCACGCCTGTGAGTTTTCCTTCTGCCGCTTTCTCTACAGAGCGAAGTCGCTGGCACCAGGCACCACGTGGCCTACAGCACCGAACTCACTATCTGGCCTTTCGCAGAAAAAGCTCGCTGATCCCTGGACTAAACCCTCCCATGGGGCGAGTGCCATCTTGATAACGGATACATGTTATTCACATGCTGTCATCAATAATCAGTGAT
>NW_006487642.1:0-691 GCF_000325575.1 Pteropus alecto | reverse complement strand
CTTAAATAACTTTTGTTCTGAAATAATAATACATTTTTTAAAGAAGGAAATTCTACCATTGCCGTTTTGTTGCTTAAGGTATGAAAGCTATATAAATGCTCATAAAATTTGTAAAAAATGAAGACTTCCCTGTAAATCAATTTTAAGGTCAACTCTCATTCTTGATAACAGGAAATGCACTTGGCCTTGAGATCTTTGCAAGCAGAGGAGCTGGTAAATTTCTGTACTTGTTCCCTGAACAATACATTTTAGTTTAAAAACTTGTTCTCTCATCATTCCAAAAAGTATCAAACACTATTTCAATTTCTACAGAAGTTTTTTCCTATTTTATTTCATTATTTCCAATACATATTACTATCTCCATATTTATTTCAGAAGATTGGATAAACACTGCTTTACACAGTTAATGTTTTATTACTAAGTTTTAAATGTATACCAAATAATTGTGTAATGAAATAATATTACACTAACAGTTAAACAACTTTATATTATCTTTGTCTAGCAGGAAAATCATAAAATTCAAGAAAATTTCACTACATAGTTTTACAGTAATAATTTTTAAAAATTAAAACTAAGCTAGAATTAATACTGGGAGATATTCTCTCTTGGTATGCCATCCTGTCTCCAAGTAGAATGAGTTATTTCCTCACCAAAAGGTTTTACAAAAAATCAGTGATATGGTTAAAAGCCC
>NW_006487641.1:0-691 GCF_000325575.1 Pteropus alecto | reverse complement strand
ATAAGCTGTACAATAGCAGGAATCTTTAAGGCAGACTATCCTGCACGCAAAAAAGTGCACTCTCTGTTCACTGCAGCCGAATTTTCCCACAAGTACTTATGCACAATTGAAACATAATATCGACTTGGTGTTTTGCTATCAAAAGTATTTATTCAAGAAGAGTCTCCCTACAAAGGCCTACAGCACCAGCTACTCCCTACAGCACCCGCTATTCAAGAACGGTCTCCCTTCCAAGTACTAACCACGCCCGACCCTGCTTAGCTGCCAATATCAGACGGGTTCCGGCAAGTTCTGGGTGCTATGGCCCTAGACGGGAGAGGTCGTCGCCTGCCGCCCCAAGAGCCCGAGCTTGGCGTCCCGGGCGCCGGAGACATCCGGCCTGCAACGCACCTCCGGGGGATGGCTTGCAGGGGCGGAGGTGCCGGGGTTCCGCCGGCGAGGCAGCGGCGAGCGAGTGCCAGTCGCGCTAAGGCATCGCAGGCCTTGGCCCGCTTCCTGGGCGTGCGGAAGGTCTGGGTGGGCGCTCTCGCAACCCGGGCTACCCGTCTTGGCCGCTCGGCCGGACCTGCGCACCTAAGCACCTGCAGCCCGCCTAAGTCCGGGCTCCGGCCCTGATCCACATGCACACCTCCAATGCCCTGCCCGCAGAGCCGTGCCCGACCTGCTCAAACACACACGGAGCCCCCGGCCA
>NW_006487640.1:0-691 GCF_000325575.1 Pteropus alecto | reverse complement strand
ATTAAAAAATACTTTATTGCTAAAAAAAATGCTAATCATCACCTGAACCTTCAGTGAGCCATAATCTTTTTGCTAATGGAGGGTCGTACCTTCGATTTGTAAAAAGTGCAGTATCTCAAAGCCTTTATAGCATAAATCTAAAAACGTGCCATGCCAAATAATGAATGGGTAATGAATCCACTGAATGTTATCCAGGGCTGAATAGACATTGGCTTATGGGTTTTTTCTATATGTGGTGAAAATTGTCCACCTATTAAAAATGCTAAAGATTTTGCCCCTCTCCCCGTCTTAGGTCTGGAAACAGACTCTGAGCTGGAGATTCACGTGCAGGTTTCCTGGGAAGAGCTCCTGGAAACAACACCTGCGGGGGAGTGGAGGTGGCAGGACTGGGCAGAGGGAGAAGTCAGGCTGCAATGCAGTTGCAGCGAAGGCCTCAGCCAACCCCCCGCCCCCGAGAACTGAGGAACGGGGATGGCCCTGCAAGAGGTCCCGCATGGGGTGATGGGGGCGAGGGGGCCAGGCCGCTGTAATCCCATCACAGCCAACACTCCTGGAAGCTGGAGGAGGGGAGCCTGAGACCTGAGGGGCGACCTGGGCAGCGCGTCCCTGGCACTACCTTGCTTCCTCCACACTCTTTTCCTTGTCATCTCTCGTGCTCTTTCTCCACCTCCTTTGATTTGAAAACAAATCA
>NW_006487639.1:0-691 GCF_000325575.1 Pteropus alecto | reverse complement strand
ACCTGATCATATGATCCAGGAAGACAGGAACCCTGTCCTATTCAACTTATTGTCCCAGCCCCTGGCACAGTGCTGGAAACATAGCTCAATAAATGTCTGCCAATTGAAGAGAAGAAGTGAAACAGCAATGGTTACAGTATTAATTTAACTGCCACATGTGTTTTAAATATGGTCTTTAAATATTCAAGTTTAATAGGGTTTGAGGATATATAACAATCAAATTTAGGAAATGAGTAACATGAACTGTTTTGAAATTGCCAAACAGCTAACTAAAGTCTGACTACATCTCTAGAAACAAGACTTTTGTTGTACAGCCCCACTGGATTTATATGAACAACAGTTTCACATTTATCCAATGACTATTGAGTCATTATTCAAACTACGGGTGGTAAAATCTTCCTTAACTTTTTCAATTGTACTTACAATTATATCTACAAAATCTACAAAATGCTTTATAAAGAAAATTTTGTCCTCTAACAACTATTCTTTTAATAGGAAGCTCAGAAAGAAGATATTTAAATGTGTCCTAAATAAAACCCAGGTACTGCAATTATTCTGTACCAATGTCTGAAGTCAAACTGTCATGTTGTAGCAAAATCAGACTTCTCTGACATTTAGAATAGTGTTGAAAGCCAAGAATTCTGAATATTACTTTAGGGCAGCTCAACATATTTGTTATTTAGTTTTTTTT
>NW_006487638.1:0-691 GCF_000325575.1 Pteropus alecto | reverse complement strand
TTTTTCCTTCTTGATTTTGTGTCTGTCTTTTTTTAATAACTAAAGTTGAAGAAAGAGTAAATCATTATCCAGTAGAAGGGTAAAAATTCGTGTTTTTTTCTGTAACAATTTCACTTTTTTATATAAACCTTCTAAGCAATTTCAAATTACTTTTTTCTTGAGCTGAATGCTAGGATGCCATTTCATCAAAAACAGGTATACTCACAGGAAATTCAGAGACCACTTAGCTAGATGTGCACCTTGGCTGAAAGATCTGCTTTTATTTTCATACCCAACTAGCTTTAAATCTTTAAAATGCTCTTTGAATTTTACAATGTACAGATTTGGGTGTTTGATAATGTACAAATAGCAACAGAAACACACTCATTTAAGCATTTAAACTCTCGCAAACGCTGGCTGTTGCCATTTGCCAACTCGGGCCATTTATCCAATACCAGTCTTTGTTTTTTCACTTTTTTTTTCTTTTGATTTCGACTGCTAAGGCTGAGGAGCAAAGCTTCCCACAGTAACACTTACTTTGTTTTACAGCCTCACAGTAAAGTAAGGGGGAGACCGGGAGGCAGAACAAGATATATAGTCATGGTAATGCTATAGGAAACAATCAAACTGAGTGACAGCAAACTAAATGGCATACCAAAGGAGGGGTACCTTTATGGGATGCCATGCAGTCTTTGACAATGATGAGGATTTA
>NW_006487637.1:0-691 GCF_000325575.1 Pteropus alecto | reverse complement strand
TAACTCTAACATCATATCCTAACACTAAACCTAAACATAACCGTAACCCTAATCCAAACCATAACGCTAAGACTAAGCCTAACCTTAACCTTAACCCTAACCCTTAAAATAACCCTAACACTAACCCTAACACTAACGCTAATCCTATATCTAAACTCTTACCCTAACCATAACAGTAACGCAAAACATAACCCTAACCCTAAACATAAAAATAACCCTAACCCTAACACTAACCTTAACGTAACCCTAACAGTAACACTAATCCTAACTCTAAAAAGTTACCCTACCCTAAACATAAGCTTAACCCTAACAGTTACCCTAAGCAAACACTAACCTAAACCGAACCTTAACCCTAAGGCCTAACTCTAACCTTAACAATAACCCTAATTCTAAACCTAACCTTACGTCTTACACAAACATAACTCTAAATCCTAACCCTAACCATAACCCAATCCGATCCCAAATTCTAAACCTAATACTAAGCTCAACGTAACCCTAAACCTAAACCTAAACATAACACAAATCCTAACTCTATATTCTTACCCTAACCCTAACGGTGACCTTAAACCTAATGTAAACTTAACCATAACCGGAAACCAGAAATAATCCTAACCCTAACCATAACATAACCATAAACCTAACACTAACCATAAAACTAATCCGACTCTAAACTCTTAGCTAACCCTAAACC
>NW_006487636.1:0-691 GCF_000325575.1 Pteropus alecto | reverse complement strand
CTCTGTATTTGCTGTAGGTAACTCCAGCTAAGAAACAGTCGTTTATATATTTATGAGGTGGATGGGGAGTCGGGATGTGACAAGGTCAAGAGAGACGCATCATTTCTTCAGGGAAATCTCGAAATCTCCGGTTTGGGTAGATATCTGATTGACAAACTCTGATAGCTTATGATGATTATCCTAACTGTGTTTATTGACGGACCACCGAGTAGCTGTTTATATAAACTTTACCTTCATTCTTTACACGTTTGTTATTCTTTTCACATTGTTTGGCACATCAAATACGCTCACAAATATTTATCGACTCAATGTATGAATGACATATTTTATATAAAGAAGTGACGTGCGACTAACTGGGTCCCAAAACTAAATTCTATGTCTCTGTCTCTGTCTCTCCGTGTCTGCTGTCTACCTCTGTCTCTCCCTCCGTCTCTCTCTCTCACTTTCTGATTTGCAATGTTTGCTAATTCTCACGGTCTAAGTTCTCCCCTACAGTTGATTTGAAGCCACCATCGTTGACCAGACGGCCCACAGAATTCCTCGGCGTTTGACAGTTGGGTCCCCCAGAGCCAAGATGGGCTTTTCCAATGCACAATCGTGTGGGAAGGGCCTTCAATCCATGTCTATACACCTCTCAACAGAGGAGCACACTTGTGGTTTAGAGCCAGTAACATGATCCTTCAAGGGGTGA
>NW_006487635.1:0-691 GCF_000325575.1 Pteropus alecto | reverse complement strand
TTAAATGCAACAGCAGCAGCAGCTGCCACTGACCGTGAACCTGACTTTGTGCCAAGTCTGCCGAAGGTGACGTTTCTCACGGGCTTCCCACGCGTGATCCAGGATGTGCATGTGTAAGTTTGTGCATGCACATTTGAGCAAACGTTCCACACGCGGTAATTACGCTCACGGCACGAAATCCCTGCCGACACTTAACAGACAGCTTCCTAGGAAGCTCGTGACATTCACTGACACCACATGCTTAGAGCCCAACCAGGGGCCTTTTGGGCATTAAAAAATGATAGCGGTGATGAGACTAACGATCACGAAATAACAATACAGGCTCATCGCCGTTACTGGGCCTGTCAATGTAAATAACACGAAATGATGTTTATTTGTTGAGTTTTGGATTTAATAATTTATATTATGAGAGATAAATTATTCAAAATATATTATTACAGTTGTGAGAACTAAGTGGAAATTACTGGAAAGGGCCTGGCACACGATCAGTGTTCAGTAAACAACAGTTACGACGAGGAAGAGGGAGGAGGGAGCGGGGGGAGGAGGGGGACCCACCACTCACAGTTACTAATGAGTCCGGCACAGTCAGACACAGTAGGTGCTCAGTACCCGCCCACCGTGGTCAGACACACAGTAGGTGCTCAATACTCCCACTGTGGTTAGACACACAGTAGGAGCTCAGTACCCGCCC
>NW_006487634.1:0-691 GCF_000325575.1 Pteropus alecto | reverse complement strand
TCTCATACTTCTTTTCACTTTTGTAAGCAACACTGAAACGAAGATACCAGTGCATTTTCAGATGCATGCTTTTAATGACATACCCAGGATTGCTGAGTGTGAATGTTTTCTACTTTACTATAGGATGCCACATTGATCTCAAATCTGCCTATTCTAACATACATTTTACATTTTTGTTTCCTTCTCCTCACCAACATTTCTTTTATCAGAGTGTAGATTGGAAAGGAATGAGGGATAGTGGTCTGAGAATAAGCTAGAAAGTAGGCAGGGGCTAGATCACTCACATGAGTGACTTACATAACTGATTAGGGGAAATTGAATCTTATCCTGAGAACCCATTGAAGGGTTCACAAACAATTTTCTCTTGGAAAGATCACAAGAGGCAATATGCAGGATGAATAGACATGGGAAAGCAGAATTTATGGAAGGCTTTTGGAAAAAGTAGAGATTGAGGGTTACTCACATTTTACTCACTTTGTTACATCTCTTTTTTTTGTTTTTCATTGAAAAGAATAAATTCTAATTCCCACATTAATTGATTTTCTTCTAGTGGTACTTCAAGGTCATGAAGCTCTAGCCTAAAGAAAAAGATTTTGCATTCATCATCTGGCAGTTTTATAAAGGACACATACTGTGTAGAAGAGACATGCAGCCTCTGTCAATTTCACAAACTAATAAACACACCTTTATT
>NW_006487633.1:0-691 GCF_000325575.1 Pteropus alecto | reverse complement strand
TTCTTGATGTACAAACATCTCAATATGACAAAAATGTAGTGTGTTCCACGTCACTAATATAAATCATTTGTACATCCCTGGATCATGACACTGCATATTTTTCACTCTTTTAAACACAATTTGAACTATGACACACAGAAGGAAGAAAGGGAGTCACAGTGCTGAAATCAGGCTGCTAAATATGGTAGGTGCTATATTTAATTTTGCTTAAACCATAAATACTTTCAGTCTAGATGCAGTGATTCCAGCTTTTTAAGGTACATTTTCATTTTGTTCATGTTCCACTAAATGAGAAGCAGTCTGAGAGTATAGGAAAATATCCCAGAAATAAAGCACTACTTTGTGACTTATGTAGTGATTGTATTCTTTTAGCAACAGCTTCTATAAATTTTATGAACAGTTATTGGTGATTTTTCCTTAATAATAATTTTAGAGAATCCTTAAGAAATTATAATATAATATATTAAAGAAATGGTCATGATTGCTTTTTGACATAAACATGCCTTAAAAATATACCCAAAGGCTTTGCAAGGATAAAGAATATATTAAGAGAAAAAAACACATTGGTATTAAGTTAAATTTGGAAAAAAATTAACAGAATAATAAATGGTGCAGGCCTAAATAGACAACTTGGTGATATGTGTGTGTATCAAGAAAGAAAAGTGAAGAAACAAAACCAATGCTCTGTTAT
>NW_006487632.1:0-691 GCF_000325575.1 Pteropus alecto | reverse complement strand
CACACACACACACACTGAGCACAGAGTACGGGCCAGGCACTGTGCCAGACGCTGGGGAAAGAGAGGCGGGCACGGCCTCTGGCATCATTGTGCTTACAGCGGGGGCAGAGAGACAGTTGGCTGAGAAGCTCTCATCCAGCATCGGTGTGGTGAGAAAGGCACGAGAGGACACTGTGGGAACAAGTGAGGGACCAAGGCAGCTGACCCAGGTGCAGACAGACAGGGAAGCCTCCCAGAAGAAAGACATCTAAGCGGAGACCAGAAAGAGCAGTTGGAACAAGGGCAGAGGGCCACACGGGGAGGGACGTCGGGTTTAAGCAGAGGGAATGGCCACGTTCTTGCCCGATCAGTCCAACCCGCTCACTGAACAGGTCCTGGCTGTGCTTTGAAACAGAAAGGACCTGATACCTGTTACTCTGTGGTGATGACAGCTCACGAGACATCAGCTTTCTGCTCACTGGGATGACCCACAAAGGGTCATAGAAAGTCACACTGGAAAAGGTCATTTCGACCCTTCGATTTACAAAGATGTCAAGTGGAACATCTGGAGAAAGAGACTCTTAAGATCATGCAGCAATTCTGAACTGGAACCCAGGCCCCCTGTTTCCCAGTCTAGAGCCTTTTTTAATACACCAAGTGCATGTCTCACGTCTGAGCTTAAGGTCAAGGGTGCTCTCTGTCTAAAACTTCA
>NW_006487631.1:0-691 GCF_000325575.1 Pteropus alecto | reverse complement strand
ATCCTTTGTACCAAAACATTTCTAAGAAGTAAAACCTGTGAGAGGGTTTTTTGTTTGTTTGGTTTGGTTTGGTTTGTGCTTGGAATTTTGGTGGAGGTAGGGACAGAAATGAAAGATTTGCTTTAAAGAGGTGTTGAGGATTATTTTGCAACTCAGTCATTCCTTCACACTAAATTCTAAAATCTCGTTTTTAGTATCCTTAAGGTCTACTCAGGGAGGCAAACGCTCCCTTGAAAATGCCGAAGCTGCTCCAGTATTCAGAATCTCACTGGAGTCAACCCTTTTTGAGAATTTCCCAGAAAGCCAAGCTTGGGAACACAGTGGCACTGCAGCTCACGCTGTGATGGCCGGGATTTCAGAGGCCGAGGCTTTGGGGGCCCGAGCTGGGAAGGCCCAGGCCTGGGAGACTCAGACTTGTGAGGCTCATGGCAGGGGCAGCCAGCTAAGCAGAGCTCTTCACTGGAGGTCCAACGAGGCCCATCGAGGTCCATCTGGTCCAACGAGGTTGCATACATCCTGGCCCAGGTGGGCTGCTCCGTGAGGACAGTCAGCCTGTGGCTTCATAATGGAGGCTGTAAGTCTGGGGACCAGGAATCTGGATCCATAGGGGGCTAGCAAGACAGAGGCCTGTCCAGGCTTCAAACTCCAAGGTCCCTGGGATCTGCAGAGGCTGGAGACTTGGTACTCTGAG
>NW_006487630.1:0-691 GCF_000325575.1 Pteropus alecto | reverse complement strand
GACTGACACGCTCATGCGTATTTTAATCATGCCAGCACCCAGAGACAAGGACAACATATTACAAGGCCAGAAATTAAGTGTAAACATCTATGTTGGTCACGCTAGGGCAGCAGCCTCTGTTTTAACAACTCCCACTGAAATTTGGATTCCCAGAGCTCCAACAATCTGCCTCCAAAGTTGTCTACATCTTTATAAAAGAGGGAAAAAATTGCATGCAGAATCATATACCGAGCATAACAGAAAGTGAAAAGTGGATATTTAATACTGAATAATACCGTGAACATGTTATGCCTCATACTGTGCTTTTAATACACGTAAGTGAAAATATTATATCTAGCTAATTCATTAGAAGTAATGTACTGAAAAAGGTGCTTTGATTAATTTTGTGTTGGCTGGAAGGAAAAGGGTGTGGTTTTTGAGACAAATCCTCTCTCACTGGGAGATCTCATAACTGTTTCACAGTGAGCTATAACCAACACTTTCCATGAAAATGTAAAGGATATATGATCTCAAAATGATATTGCAGAGTATTATCTGACAGTAGAAGGGAAGTGATTAAGAACAATGAACAACATTTAAAAAAAGTAAATCCTGGGCATCCAAATAACTCATACCACCATCATTGAAAATAACTGGAAAGCTAGAATCTCATAATTTTTGTGGATTAGGGATATTTTTCTCTTCATCAAGT
>NW_006487629.1:0-690 GCF_000325575.1 Pteropus alecto | reverse complement strand
TTAACTCTAAAACTAATTCTAACCCTAACCCTAACACCTTGCCCTAAACCTAACCCTAACTTTAACTTTAAAAATAACTCTAAACCTAATCCTAACACTAACCCGAATTCTAACCTAAATCTAACCCTAACACTTACCCTTCCCTAACACAAACTCGAACCCTAACCCAAACACTAATCATAAAACTAAACTGTGACCTTAAACGTAACTCTAACTCTTCTAACCCTAAAATAAGCCTCACCCTAACCATAACTTAAACCTAAAGCTAATGCCTAACCTAAAACTATTCCTAACTGTAACCTCTTATGCTAACCCTAACTCTAACACTAACTCTAGCCTTGATCCTAATCTTAAAACTCAAGTTATCCTAACCCTTATTCTAACAATAACCCTAAGAATAACCCTAATCCTAAATTTCAAACTAAAAATAAACCTAACTCTAACATCTTACCTTAAACCTAACACTAACTTTAACTCTAAACTAACTCTAACCCTAACCCGAAACAGAACGTTAACCGTACACCACATCCTAACACTACAAGTAAAGCTAATCCTAAATTTAATTCAAACCCTAACCCTAAATATTACACTAACAATTATCCTAAACCTAAACCCTTACCCTAAGCTAAAGCCTAATACTAATCCTAACTCTAACCATTTATCCTAACACTAACCCTAACCTAAACATAA
>NW_006487628.1:0-691 GCF_000325575.1 Pteropus alecto | reverse complement strand
CGCCCCGCCCCGGCTTCCACCGGCCCAGAGCTTGGAGGACAGTTAAAGGCCAGCATCTTCTGACTCAGGATAGTGACGTGAGGTGACCTGCCATGTCCTTGTCAGCAGAGCACAGGGAGAGAATGTTCAATGGAAAATACTGAAAATCCCTTAATCTCATTTTGGCCAGTAATACAATCAGCTTTTTTCTCCAGCACATTCTCTAAGAACAGGAGTACGGTGGGCTTACCCCGTCTCGTTTCTCTGGCCCACCCTTACCTGGCACTGGGCCTGTGGGAATGGAGGAAGAGGACACGATGAAGCCCAGGGCGAGGACGTGGAGAGCCACACAGCGCGTGGTCCAGACCGAAGCCCTGGACATTGACTGTGCTGTCTTCTTCACTCCGAGTGTGATTAAAGTTGAGACAGGATTAAGGTCGATTTTCTTTATTTTGCCTGATTTACACTGTTGTAGGCTGAACATTTTTTGTTTTGCCTGATACGATTTTTGTAGCTAAGCATAGGGTAGCTGGGTAGCCCTAAAGCAGCTGCAGTTGCCAGAAGTAAAACTATTATTTTCTTGGTTACAGATGCTGAGCGTTCCTCCTTAGAGCAAAATATGGATATCAGCCTACCAAGAATGAGCCCCAGACACAGAATTTGGGTGTTGTACTGGTCTGATGTGCAAATGGAGAAAACCCCTCAAGTTCAG
>NW_006487627.1:0-691 GCF_000325575.1 Pteropus alecto | reverse complement strand
TTTTTGAATAAAAGGATAAACCCTAAAATAAAAGAGACATATCCACCAATGGCAACATAAGAAACTTGTTTGGATCCTGATTCAAACAAACAAACTGAAAACAAAATGATGAAATAAGTGAGCACATTCTGGATATTTGATGACATTAAGGAATTAATATTATTGTTTTTTAGTTGTGACCGTGGTGTAGTTATTTTTTTGTAATGAGACTTTATCTTTTAGAGATACTCCTTGAAATGTTTCCAGGTGAAATTATACAATGTCTGTTACTTGCTTCAAAATAAGTTTGGAAATGGGAGTGGGTGGGGATATAGATGAAACAAGATTGGCCGTGGATTACTAATTGTTGAAGCTGATGATGAATCCACGAGACTTTGATATACACTTCTCTATACATTTATATAGGTTTAAAATTTTTCATGATAAAATAATTTAAAAAGCAAAGAGGAGTGAGAGGAAAGGAAGGATGGAAGGGAAGAAGGGAGGGAGGAAGGGAGGGAGAGAAGGAGGGAGGGAAGAAAAGAAAGAAAAGAAACCCTTCCCATGCAGTGTGTGTCACAGGCTATAGAAACAATAGCCACTCTGGCTCTAAACCCTGCCCTCACAACCAGTTGCAAATAACAGCACAGCCAACACTGGCTACACGTGAGAGAGCTCCTGGGAGTAGACTGCCCTGCTAGGAGACTAGACA
>NW_006487626.1:0-691 GCF_000325575.1 Pteropus alecto | reverse complement strand
GCCCCCAACAGGCCGCACTCGTGGCAGTGTGGTGGCGAGCGAGGCGGACGTGGTCCTTGCCTCACGAGGCTCCTGTCTGGTGAGCAGATGAGCTCCAAGGGCGGACGTGTCTGCACACGGGTGAGTGTAGACCAGTCAGGAACACACCGCCTGCAAGGAGCAAAGTCCTGACGAGACAGGCACAAGCCAAGATGGAGGTCTCCTTCCCACCTAACAGGATGTCTGGAGACGTGGCGGGAGGTGTTGGTTTGGTGGCTCAGCGACGTCAGCACCCACATCTTGGCAAATCTCTTACCTTTCCCTTGGGATCACAAGGTGACGGCTCAGCTGCAAGCTACATCGCTCCCTCTTAAAGGAGAAGGAAAGGCTTTCTCAGAACGCTCCACTGTGTCCCATGGCCACCCACCCCTGCTGCAGGGGTTTGACTGTTTAGCTGGGCACGTCACCGCTCCAAACAAAACCAGGGTTCTTTCAGCAAGGGAGAGGGGATGCTGGGGTAGCTGGTAGCTAGTTATTCCAGTTATCCATGGCTGCATAACAAAACACTGCAAATGTCATAACACAGCCACAGTTTCCTATGCTCAGGGACTCTGTGGGTCCGAATTTGGACAAGGCACAGCAGGGATGACCCGTCTCTGCTCCCCAGTGTCTGGGGTCTCAACTGGGAAGACAACTGAGGTGACTCAAATGA
>NW_006487625.1:0-690 GCF_000325575.1 Pteropus alecto | reverse complement strand
AACAACAACAACAAAAACAATAGCAGCCAACATTTAGTCAGTGCATGCTAAGGGCCGAACACTATGCCAATAAGCGGATCGCTTCAATTGATTGATTTAATTTAAATTACTTATTTAATCCTACTTCTATTTTGTGATATGAAACTGAGACTAGGGTAACTTGCCCAGTCACGGTTTTGTAAGCGGCAGAGATGGAACTCAAACCCAAGAAAGCTGACTCCATTATCTTGTGCCTTTTCTTCACCTTCCACAGCTAATCTATTGCTATCTGCTATTGATTCAAAACAGCCAATCTCTTGTTAAATTCCATTGATTCAAAGGTCTATGTAGAAACTATGGCCCTGTTTTCTTTTTCCTTGCCTTCACTCTGGTGTAAGCCACCTTCATCTTGTGCCTGGGCTGATGCACTCGTCCCCTTCTATTTCCTTCTCCACGAAGGGCTGATCATGTCACATGTGCTGGAGATGCTGTACCTTAGTGTAACACCGACGCTTTTATTCATGGCCTACCAGGCCCTCTGTTAGCGACCTCCTGGCTAAATCCATAGCTTCATCTTCTGCATTATTTTCCTTTGAGATGAGCCTTCTAAAACGCTGACTAATTCTTAGGCTCCATTTCTGGAGAGTCTGGTTGACTAGGTCTGAGGTAGGATTCTGGATATAGGGGTTTTTGATCAGCCAGGTTTGGGAA
>NW_006487624.1:0-690 GCF_000325575.1 Pteropus alecto | reverse complement strand
TTTTTTTGTTTGATTTCATTCACTGAGAATAATTAATTTAAGATTTACTCCTATTGTTGTATGTATTAATAGTTCATTTCTTTTTAACACTGAGTTGGATTCTGTGGCATCAATACACCACAATGTGCTTATCCATTTCACTCTGGATGAACGTATAAGTTGTTTCCAGTTGGAGCTATTACACCTAAAACTGTTAAATTAGCTGTTTGAGAAATTGATGGTTTTCCCCAATAAAATTATCAGTCAGTATAATTAGAATGTATTTAGTATAAACATGTGATTTTGTTTCTCTTAGGCAAAGATCTAGAATTGGAATGACTGGGACACATGTGTCTTCTATAGAGCAGTTTTTGATTTTGAGAAAGTTCAATTTATCAGTTTGTTATTTTATAAAACAACTTCTAATGTTATAACTAAGAAATCCTGAGTGATATCAGAAGCACGGTGGTGTGCGGGGTTCCCTTGATTTCTCCTCTAGAAATTACAACAAATTAAAAAGCTATGATCCAACAAAAAACGCCCAGCCTAAAACACAAATAAGTCTAAGAGAGCTGTGCATTAGAGCATCTGAAAGAGGGTGAATCAAGTGAGCAAGGGAGGAGGACAGGGAGAGGAGTGAAGATTAGTGCTGCAAACAAAGCCAGGAGCTCCCTGTGAAACACAAAAAGAGGGGAGAAATTAGGAGACAGA
>NW_006487623.1:0-690 GCF_000325575.1 Pteropus alecto | reverse complement strand
TCACAGTCTGGGGCCCTCATGTGCTGCTTTGTTCTCTCTCAGCAGAGCAAACGTGGCCCAGCACCCACGAGACCCTCCTGACCACGTGGAAGATCGTGGCGTTCACGGCGACCAGCGTGCTGCTCGTGCTGCTGCTCGTCATCCTGGCCAGGATGTTCCAGACCAAGTTCAAGGCCCACTTTCCCCCCAGGTCAGTGCTGGCTGCAGCCGCCCAGCCCGGGCTCCGTGCAGCCGCCGTGAGCAGCAGAGAGGAGACCCTCGATGGGGCAGAATAGGGGAAGAGCTACGGACGCTTTCCTGGGGTGTTTTGGGGTGTCTGGGGGTTCAAAGCACCAAGCGAGAGGCAGCCCCACTTCCTGACCCGTGCCTCCCTCCCTAATAGACTGTTCTCAGGGGGCATCGTGCAGTGTGCAGACGGGAGGCACGGCGTCGGGCCCCACACTGTGAACTGTCCCCCAGGAGTGCCATGTCCGTGGCCATCCAGGTGCACGTGGCCTGCAGTTATGTCAGCGGGAGCTTCCGGTCCGCAGGGAGGATTAAGAATATACGGAAGGAATTAGGAGATGAGGTCCCAGGTGTGAGGCCCGACAGCCGTGGGAAGTCTCGGGAAGGAGGGGGGACTCTGCGGGGGCTCAGCACAGGGCTGGTGAGACTCTGCCTCAGAGTGGGGCCGGAGAGGGCGGCCCCCCC
>NW_006487622.1:0-690 GCF_000325575.1 Pteropus alecto | reverse complement strand
GTTCCATAAAGCTCTACTTTAAGGAGACTACTCATTAAAAAAAAAAAAAAAAGATAAGAAAAGACTTTCAGCTTTAACACACATTAGCACATGTAAAGACTGGCAAGTTCTGAGGTAAAGGCAGCCATTTAACTTGGAGATATCATGTTTTCCAAACTCTAAAAGCTTTTATTTTATGAAACACCTATTACTGTTTAGCATTTCAGAAAAGCCAATTGACTATATTATGTGATTTTCATGAACATATCATTTATATATTATATTATATAAGATTTATCCTGTTATAGAAATATAATTGTTATGAAAAGCTTTATGTCAATGAGTAAAAATATAAGATATATATATATATATATATCTTATATTTTTACTCATTGACATAAAGCTTTTCATAACAATTATATTTCTATAACAGGATAAATCTTATATAATATAATATATAAATGATATGTTCATGAAAATCACATAATATAGTCAATTGGCTTTTCTGAAATGCTAAACAGTAATAGGTGTTTCATAAAATAAAAGCTTTTAGAGTTTGGAAAACATGATATCTCCAAGTTAAATGGCTGCCTTTACCTCAGAACTTGCCAGTCTTTACATGTGCTAATGTGTGTTAAAGCTGAAAGTCTTTTCTTATCTTTTTTTTTTTTTTTTAATGAGTAGTCTCCTTAAAGTAGAGCTTTATGGAAC
>NW_006487621.1:0-690 GCF_000325575.1 Pteropus alecto | reverse complement strand
GCTAGTCAAATCTTAGAATCATTCGGTGTCCACCTCCAGACCTGCCCAGGTCACGGTCACCTCACATGACCCCCGGGGCCCACGGCAATGATCCTATGATGCTGACATTTCCATATTTGACCATAATCAACTCGATTTTGTAGCAGCCTCATTGAGGTGTAATTCGCCGATCATAAAATTCACCCAAAACTACTCTTCGAGAACGCGTAAAGAGCAGTCGGGAGCTGAGCGGAGTGACTGGGAGAAAAGGGGCTCGGTGACGTCGTCTGGGGACCCGCGCTGATGGGACCGTCCCTGAGGAGTGGCTTCCTAAGAAGAGCTGGGCCGGCGCCTTCCAGGTGGCGGAAGTGATGGCAAGCGCCCGGGAACCCCACGAAAATGATTCCTCTGAAAGCCTCCGGAACGGACTGTGGGCTAGAATTAAAATAACGCCCTCTCAGATGACGTCACAAACGTAACAACACAGTCGCTTCGAGCTAGGTTACGCCGCGGGGCACGCAGTTCCCTGACGAGGTGGGCACCCCTCTGAGACCCACATCTGAGCCAGCCGAGCCCAGAAACCACAGAAGGGGAATCCAAAGACCCCTAATTCCTCAGCAGGATCGGCCTGGGCGTCAGTCCACCGCGGACCTTGCGGGCGAGGGGGAACTTCTGAACAGGACCCCAGCCAGGACTCTCGGCCAGCGCCCC
>NW_006487620.1:0-690 GCF_000325575.1 Pteropus alecto | reverse complement strand
GGCCCGACTCTGCTTAGCTTCTGAGATTAGACAGGCTCGGGCTTGTTCAGGGTGCCATGGCCACAGACTCTCCCCGCTTTAAAGCACTGGATGACTGCATAAGGGCATGCCCTGCCTTTGCTTTTAATTTTCATTTTTAAAATCATCTCTGTTCACAGTGACTGCCCTCCAGGGACTGTATCTCCAACAAGACAGCACGGGCTGGAGTTTTAAGGCCACGATGCTCGGTTGGACGGGGTTGCTGTTCTTATCGCCGTTGCTTTTGTTCTGGGAGTGCCCTGCTTACGAAGGTCGGCAGGGTTGGAGCCATCTGCCCCGACCCTTTTTCGCCCGTGGCCCTGTTCTGTTTAGAATTCTTGTTTTGAGTGTTAGTGTGTGATTTCACATAACACAAGGTTTTAGGATTGTATATGTAACGTTATAGCAGGAACCCCTGTGTCTGAATTTGGGGAACCCCCAAAGGGATTAGGCGGCACCCACGCGCGCTGTCCTCGCCTGTCTGCATGGGCCGCAGCTCGGTCCGGGTGGCTGTCCCTGCGTCGCAGTGCCGCCTCCCCTTCCAGCGAGGAGACACGAGGGCAGGCGAGGGCAGGCGCGGAGCGCGAGAGGCTGGGAAGAGGCCCGTGGCCAAGGTCCCCGCTGCCCTTCTGAGAGCTGCGCCAGGAGGAATCCAGGCGGGCCGGCGGGAGA
>NW_006487619.1:0-690 GCF_000325575.1 Pteropus alecto | reverse complement strand
GGGGGGGAACCCAACGTGAGACTCTGAAGTCAGTTATTTTTCTCTCTTGACTAATTAAGCTTAACCAGAATGGTGGCCTGTCAAACTTGGGGAACCTTTCCCGACAGAAAAAAAGAGCCTGCTCTCCAGGTGGGTTTTCCCGACTTTGCTGGCTCCCGCCACAGTACACATTTGGCACCCGTGACAGCACCGTCAAAAATAATAGCTAAGAAACTCACTGTCTGTCACGATGAAATAATTATGTATGGGGCTTTTCTTACACTCGAGATGGATTATACTTTTCATTGAGGAAAATATATGTGGCTTTTAAAAAGAATGTAATGCATTGAGGGCACTGCTGAGATTAATAGCCAAAGAAAGAATTTTTTAAAAAGTTCTCCGCAAGTGCATGCGTGTGTGCACGCGCGCATGTGTGCACAAGCGTGCGTGGGCTTGTGAGCGTGTCACTCGTGAAGAGGCGGGGGATGTCATCCCTAGGCTGGGTAATTACAAAATGCATTAATGTTTTATTACACCCTTATCGGTAATTAATCACCCACTTTGATGTAAAGTTCAGCCTCAGAAAAGTATCACGAAATGGTCCTTCATGTTCGGTCGGGGCTTTTTAGGGGCGAACAAAGATGGGAGTTTATTCCTGTAAGAAACAGGACACCGGTTAGATCCACATCTGCATCTTACACGGCGTGTTCC
>NW_006487618.1:0-690 GCF_000325575.1 Pteropus alecto | reverse complement strand
AAATTCTGGAATCTTATGTTTTTTCTTATTGAATCTTATTTTTTCTTATTAAAATATTATTATTCTGCCAAAAGTAGTCTCTGAAAAATACTTCCCTGTTAGTAGTTTATGTTTAAATTTTGTTTATTATATGATTAACATATAAATTTATTTTTAAAGGAGTAACATCTCTACACATTTCAATTTTCTTACCTAGGGGCCCAGTTGATCTTTCCATTTATTTGAATTGGTGTTTATCTATCCTGACAATAGAGCAAATTTTAATATGGATCTCATTTATTACATTTTTAATGTAATAAATATTTTCCTTTGTTGAATTGCTAGATATTTTGAGATATTTTTCATTAAAACTTTTAGCAATTATTTTTGTTTTATAGCATACCTATCCTCATCTCATCAATTTTTATCATTTTGCTAGTTATTTATATGTATTACCTCACTTAGTTCTCAAAACAATACTATTATGTCAGTATTATTATTATCCCCAATATTATATAAAAATTTTCAGCCATATATGAGTTGAAAATATATGCATTATAATATAATGAACATCCCTGTACACACCATCCACTTAAGAAATAAAATATTAAACTGTGGATCTACTTGATATCATTTGCCTCACTGCCCACAGTTAACTGCTTATTTGAATTTAGTGCAGCAGGTCCTCGAATAACATTATTTTGTTCAATG
>NW_006487617.1:0-690 GCF_000325575.1 Pteropus alecto | reverse complement strand
AATTGTTATCTATAGGTATAGTATTGTGCTACAGATCTCTAGAGCTTATTCATCTTGCTTAATTGAAATTTCATGCTCATTGCTTAGTAACTCCCCATCTTCCTCTCACCTTAGCCTCTGGCAACCACCATTCTTTGTTGATTCTGTAAATTTTACTAGTTTAGATAAATCATAGAGATGGAATTGTGTAGTATTTGTCTTTCTGTGAGTGGCTTATTTCACTTAGCAGAATGTCTTCAGGGGTCTTTCAGATTGTCATATATTGTTGAATTTTCTTCCTTTTTCAGGTTGCACAGTATTCCACTGTGTATATATACTACATCTTCTTTATCTATGTTTACTTGTCCATGAACATTTAGTTGTTTCCACATCATGACTATTGTGAATAATTCTGCAGTGAACATGTGAATGCTAATATTGCTTGGAGGTCTTGATTTAAATTCTTTTGAATAAATACCGAGAAGTGAGATTTTGGGATCATACAGTAGCTTTATATCATTTTTTGAGGAACCTTCATATTGTTTCCTACAGCGGCTAGACCATTTTGCATTTCCTGCAATCATGTGTAAGCGTTCCAATTTCTCCACATCCTCAACAATACTTGTTTCTCTGGGGTTTTTTGTGGTGGTGGTTATTAATAGACATTCCAACAGTTATGAGGTGATATCTCATTGTGGTTTTGGTTTGCAT
>NW_006487616.1:0-690 GCF_000325575.1 Pteropus alecto | reverse complement strand
AAAAAGAGGTTAGATGAAAAGATAGCAGATTGAGAATGAAATCACAGACAAGGAAAAAAGGAACTTATAGTATATATTCTGGTCTCTCAATTTTCTTCTTTAGTGCAAATGAGTAAAAAAGTTAAAATTCCTGGTGGATGACAATTCTGAAATTACTGAGTTGAATCAATGAGGCTTGGCTTGTGTGTCAGCACTTAGGGATTGTTTGGGGTTTATGGTTGTGGACATTCTCTAGGTAATATTAGAAATGTAATGTAGAATAATGAAAATCTGTGGAGGATGTTGGAGGCAGAATATTTCAGATTAGTCAACTACTATCGTCTGTAATAAGCAACTTCAAAATCTTAGCGACATTTAAAAATAATAATTTATTTTTCACATGAAGAGGTCTCCAATTCAGTTGGCCTGGGCTGGTCTGGGGACATATAGGTGGCACTTGTTGAGCTGGACTTGAATCTAGACTGGGTATGGGCTGTTCCCTTCCTATTTATTCTAGAGCTCAGGCCTGAAACAGAAGCCACCCAAGGCCTGCCCTTCACAACTACTAGTATTCCATTTACCAAAGCAAGCTGTGTGGCCAAGCCTAGTGTCAGTGTGGTGGGAGGCATAATCTACCTAAAATGAGAGGGATTGTTGAATGAATATTTCCTGAACAATTCTTCAAAATACTACATCCTTCTTCAGGCTCTT
>NW_006487615.1:0-690 GCF_000325575.1 Pteropus alecto | reverse complement strand
GAGTAATATTTATTCTGCTCCTACTATGTGCTAAGCCCTGGGCTGGACATGGACACAGACTAGGCCCCGTCGCCACTTTTCAGGGCTCTGCTAGGGGAAACACACAGACATCGGTCAGGTAAACACACAGACTCCTTGCCAAGGACAGCCATGGCAGGGCGTCTCTCCACCCGCCTTCCACTGGACAGAAGCAGCCCACTTATTTTTTTACCGTTGAGTTTTGAAAGTTCTTTAAATATTCTCGATGCGAGTGCTTTTATAGGTTAGGTGGTTTGCAAATAATTTCTCCAGTCTGTGATTTGTCCTTTCATGTTCTCATCAGAGTCTTTTGCAGAGCAAATGATTTTAATTTTAATGAAGTCCAGGTAATGAACTTTTCCTTTTAGTTATGAGATGAAAGGTTGTTGTCGTTTTTTGTGGTAAAATCCACATGACATAAAATTGATCGTTAGGGGCATCAGTGTTGTACAACCAACCCTCCCTGCTGTCTGACCCCAGAACGTTTTCATCAGCCCGAAGGGAACCCCGTGCCTACCCCACCCTACCCCCCACCTCCCACAGCTCCTGCTTCCCATCTCTATGGGTTTGCTGACTCTGGGCGTTTCACAGACAAACGGAATCATACAACCCGTGGCCTTTGGCGTCTGGCTTTTTTCACTTAGCGTGAAGTTTTCAGACGACAGGATTTTT
>NW_006487614.1:0-690 GCF_000325575.1 Pteropus alecto | reverse complement strand
CCAGTGGAGAAGAGAGACTCACGACCTCCGGGAAATTCCCCGCTGGTGTCCCCTCTCCTGCGCTGCCGAGTCCCAGAGCCTTTAACCTTTCTTCCCAAGCCCTGTCTCTGCAGCCTGTCGATCAACTTCTGCCCCCTCTGATGGGTTTGCCTTATCCGTCCGAGAAACCTCGAAGGGTCGCCTTTGACAAGTGGCGACTGGAGTGGAGACGATTTGCACGACATTTTCAAATATCTGAGCAGCAGGCGTCCTAGCGTTTCAGACGAGAAGGAGCCCTTCTGACTCTCCTCCCCGCCCCTCCCGGCCAGTGCCACCATTCCCGTCACGACGTTTGTTCACTCGGTTATTCAATAGCCGCTCATTGAACTTGTACTTGTGACCACAAGATGAACGAGGCTGTGCGTGGGAGACGGAAGGAAATAAGGGTGGAGCAGAGGGACACAGAGCCACCCACTGACGACAGGGCAAAAAGGGTGGCAGAGAAGGGGACATCGAGCTGGGCCTTGAGTGACGAGGAGGAGTTCGCCGGACAGAGACGAAGCAGAAGAGAAGCGAACAGAGCGAGCAGAGCCGGGAAAGCGTGAGCTGACGTTTGGGAGGCAGGAGCGACCACAGGTGGCTCCAGCCCAGGTGGGAGCGCGAGAGGCAGCGAAGCCGAGTTTGCAGAGGCCTCCGATGTGGTGCTACGTC
>NW_006487613.1:0-689 GCF_000325575.1 Pteropus alecto | reverse complement strand
AGTTATCATGTAACTTTAAAAAAAAATGAATATTATTTAAATATGTATAAAATATTATATTGAGCTTGGAGGAAATCCTGCTTAATGGAGTTGGGAACTTCAAATTATACATTATACCATTAAACTCATATTTTTAAATTAAAGTCTTTTATATACATAGAGAAGTACTTAAATGTGTGTTTCTTCCTTGAAGCTATTAGTATGATGTTTATATATTTTATAATATCGAACTATTCTTGCATCACTACTAATTTAGTACTGTTGAGTTTTCAGTATAATGCATGACATCTTGAGTCTGTCTTCACTGTTGTCCAGGTTAGAATCTAAAACAGTTAAACCAGGAAAGGATTATGAACAGACATGAAGGAAGGAACTTTGTGAAATAATCTTTGGATTATCTAAATTTTTATTGTTGTTACTGCTGCTTTTTTATCTTTTAAAAAAGTTTGGTTTTCAAATATATAGTTCCACCTTAGTAATAATTTTTTATTTTTCTGGTATATAAAATTATCTTCTCACGACAGAACTAGATAATTAAATGACAATTAATTGAAAATATTCATAATAAATAAAAATTCACAAACATAGTAACAATTAACAAAATAGAGACAATTTAAAAAACTGTTATAAAACCAAATTTGTTTATTTTCCCATTTGATTTTGTATTTTAGTTTCAGGAATGAGAACAA
>NW_006487612.1:0-690 GCF_000325575.1 Pteropus alecto | reverse complement strand
GAAGAGTCTTCTCAGATTTTTGTCAATAACCTTAAGCTTATTCCTACTGTTTTGAAGCTGCCTAGATTCCAGAGGCTCATGCGCCACATCTTATTCCTACATCTTTGTTTCCTCAAAGGTTGAGATTACGCATTAGCAGAATACTCAGATAAATCATAGGAGTTTAGTAAATTAGATGTCTGAAATTATTACAAAGATTTTCCCCCCACTTTTAAAAATGTGATCGGCTTCAGGTAGACATGGCCAATTAATTAGACATTTACATTCTTTCAAATAGATAGTGGTGGTCATCCTCCATTAAGATATCCCCCACAGTCACTAGTGAAATTGCTTTCAATTTACAACTGGCCCTGATTTCTTCCTCTTGAATCTCTGAATGTCCTTTCTAGAACTTTAGAAAAACATCTAGAAAGCAATGATTGAGAGTAATCTAATAATATCGATCTTCTTCCATCGATAAAATGCTTTCTAATTGGTATTTTGTTAATTTTGTTAAATAAATCCTTTAAGTAACTTAAATAATCCTTTAAGTTGGTAGAAAGGTCCTTACAATTGAAAAAAAAGATTCACAATGAAAGTGTTGATCTTTTTTTAATCTAAAATTATACATTAAAAAAATATATGCAGTCTATAAATTCAGACTATTTCATGACTGATAACATGAAATGTTCTTCAAATAAACTTTTAAAT
>NW_006487611.1:0-690 GCF_000325575.1 Pteropus alecto | reverse complement strand
TATCAGTGGGAGATCAGGACAGTAAATCCAACTTTCCAAACTCCACAGCCTTTCTTTTTTTAAAAGGTGTTAATTGAATCCCTGACGATCTGGTGCTCATCAGCTCCTCTCATCTCTGAAATCGTTTAAACATCCTGAGCGCCCATGAGTCGCTGTCAATGTCCCCGCCGACCACAGCGTGCTGCTCGCTGAGTGTGTCCGAGTCCAGAAGGAACTCTCAGGGCCCTGCTTTCTGCTCCCGTCTGCTCCGGTCACAGAGGACGCTCGAGTGTTGCCTGTACGGGTGACCCTGGGGGTGACGGTGATAAGGGGGGAGACCTGTAGCATAGTGTGTGTGTCATTTATACCATGAAATCAGGGTCAAAAGGGACTTCAGAAGCGGTTTTGCTCAAGCCTCATCTGACACCTCAGCCCCCTCATCCGTCCATCACAGTGTGGCTGAGGGTATAACAGAAGCCCACAGACAGAAGTCTGCAGTGGATGGGACGGGCCAGAAGCCCCGCCATGTCCGAGGATCATTCCAGAACGAAAAATAAAAAGCTGGGAACCACTGCATAACACGTCAGGGCTGCATCAACGTCTGAGTCCGCACGTGCCCTGGGGGACCAGACCCACCCACAGCCGTCCTGGGCTCAGACTTAGATCAGTTTCTACGGACGGCGGTCAGTGGCCAGCGCAGGTGCCCACGGC
>NW_006487610.1:0-689 GCF_000325575.1 Pteropus alecto | reverse complement strand
TCATTCAGGGCCGACCTAGAGAGGGGCTGCATCGCTTCAGCAGTCCGCATGCCGGTGGTGCGTGCGTATTGTGCAGAAACATTTTAAATGAAGCCTGGGTTTTCCCTTCCTCCGTGAGTCGATGATAGGGAACCGGCAGTGAAGGCGTAGGTGCAGGCTGGGAGAAAGAAGGCAGTGTAGCAGGACTGAGGACTGTGGATATCTAGAGCACATCTTCATGAGACTTACCTGTGCCTTCAGGACCTGCTTGGGCCCGATCACGGTATACCACTTCCACTTGAGAATGTAGCGCAGCTGTGAAGACCCAGTTTTATGGCTCGGGCGGTCAGACGGCTGCCCAGTTTATGATGGGCAGCTCGAGTAGAGTAGACAGCTGGATCTGACCTGGACTTGTGGCCAAAGCCTGAGTCAGGACCTGTGGTCCAAAGCATCGGCAAAGCCACGATCGTCTGAGTCGCACTCTGCCAAGGGCGGAGAAGCAAAGAAAGAACAGATGGCTGCTTGAAATTTAGCACAGATATCTGGGTACAAACCGGCCTTCGGGAGAATATTGCTGCCAGGAAGTTTCAAGCTCCGAGAACAAGACTCCCATCCCCTCCTTAACCTTAGCCGTATACAATAAACGCGCTGAGCTTGCCTCGGCGTCACTGTATCTCCATCAGAGTGCGGTGTCCCACCTGGCCCCAGCT
>NW_006487609.1:0-689 GCF_000325575.1 Pteropus alecto | reverse complement strand
AAAATCCTCTTTATTAATTCTATACATTTTTATTTAGTACCTGCTACATGCCAGGCAGTGTTCTAGACCCAGGAGATATAGCAGAGTCCCTGCTTTCATGTCGTGGTGATGAGGTCTCCGGAGAAGAATGTAGCAGGATAAGGAGCAAGGGCAGATGAGGCACGCTGCGTTTTACGTGATGAGGCTCAGTCGAGATGATGTTCAGGGAGACTCATGAAGGACCACAGAAGCAGGCCAGGTGTTCATCCGGGAAAGCACAGAGGAAGCTGCCAGGAGAAAAGCTGTGATGCTGGAGCACTCTGGATGGAAGTGAGGAATAGCAAGGGGGCGGCCGGAGCTGGAGCAGTGTGGGGAGGTACGTGGTGAAGAGCAGCAGGCAGAGTAGTGTTTTATTCTGAGTGAGGCAGAAGACGAGAGGTTGAGAGACAGAAGGAGGATATCAGCTGACATGTTTTAAAGGAGTCACTGTGGCAACGAGGCTGATAGAGATATAGGTCAAAGCAGGGTGACTATTAGGTCATGCGTGCAGTAATCGTGATAAGAGGTAACGATGACGTAGACCAGATGATGCTCTGCAGGTGATGAGAAATGAGTGGATTCTAGGTTTAACTCGTAGACGGAGGTGTCAGGATTGGCCGATGGGTTGGGTGGGGAGTGGGCAAGCAAGAGGGGAGTCCAGAAAAGCTCCT
>NW_006487608.1:0-689 GCF_000325575.1 Pteropus alecto | reverse complement strand
CACACAGTCCCCTCCAGTCGGGCCCGGGGTACAGGTCTCTCTCTGGTTCTCTCACACCCCTGAGTAACTGTTAAGCTCTGTTCCTCATTCCAGGCTTAGTGTCTCGACTCGAGACCCATCATCTGAGGGTCTTGCCCCTGCCCCCCACACCGACAGCTTCATGCGGCCCACCCCGCAGCCTGGCTTCAAATGGGGGAGCTCTCCACCCCCACTCCTGCCCCTTCTCGGGCACTGGCATTTGCCCCAGGGCCAGCACTGCCGTGGACACATGGCTGACCGTAGCCTGTTCTCATCTGCAACCTCCTCTTCCACACCCCTTCTTCGTCCTTTTTGAGAAAATTTACTATTTCTCAGAGTGTATGTCACCGTCTTCCTTATATGACCAATGCTGCTCCTAGACTCTAAAATTCTATGTTCAGTGGCTCAACCTTCTTTTTC
Source organism: Pteropus alecto (assembly GCF_000325575.1). Lineage (NCBI taxonomy): Eukaryota > Metazoa > Chordata > Mammalia > Chiroptera > Pteropodidae > Pteropus > Pteropus alecto. The sequence goes on along the minus strand of NW_006487608.1, from coordinate 251 downwards.
TTAGCATCACGAGGACTAGCAGAGGCCCTTCCGAAGAGCAGAGGGTGGATTAACGCTAGAGGGAAAAGGGGACATGCGCAAGAAGTCTATTTCATTATGATTTAATTGCTCCTAGAGTTTGAAGGCGCTCATAAATCCAGGTACATATTATTCCATTTTAATGGCAAAGAGCACAAAAATAAGGCCAACTAAGAGTGAAGCAGCCTTTGCTTGTGTATCACCATTTTGTGATCCCAAATGTTTTCCTGTGG
>NW_006487607.1:0-689 GCF_000325575.1 Pteropus alecto | reverse complement strand
AATAGGAGGACTCTGACCATGGTGGCTGCATTACTGGAGACAGGAACCCAACATGAAGTCTCCGAAGGGGCCCTTTGTTGCCCTCCCAGATGTATGTATGGGCAGGTGAGCACATTAGTGCACAGTACTCCTTCAAGTTCTTACTCACGGTGAGGCATTACTGAATGACTCCACGCTCCCCTATCCTCCAGCATCCCCAGCAGGATGCTGTCACCTATTGGTCTCGTAAACTTTCAGAGGTGCTTTTGTCATTTGCTGCATCTGCATCTTGCTCTCTAACCTGAACAAGCTCTCCTGCCACTTACCCAGTAGCAGCACTTTTTCAGTTATGCCAAAGGGAACAGATATTTTGAATCTTGCTTTGATGGCAGTGGTCAGCTCCTGCTTGAAGTCACACAGTAAGAGCCGTGTGAGACCATGAGAATCTCTGGGAGCTCCGACCATGGAGGCCACTTGTACAGATTCTTTAAAACAAGCCAACGAGATGCTGAATTACAGCACGATCCACCCCATCTCCCTGCTCCTTGACTTCTGTATTCTATTTTAATGAGGTGTGTCCAATTGAAAATCCAAAACCAAATACATTCTTTAACAATCTAAAAATAGATTCTTCCCTACATTATTTTAAAGGCTTTAGGCTCTTCCTCCAGTGTTGATTATCTTGGTTTTGCTATAACCAAAAAAAAAAA
>NW_006487606.1:0-689 GCF_000325575.1 Pteropus alecto | reverse complement strand
GCTGTGTGCTCAGGGCCACAAAGAGGAGCAGGAAGTCAGTGGGACACTGGGAGTCAGCCTGGTGCACAGAAGGGAGTGCTGTTCCTCTGCCAGCACTGTGAGTGTGTCCCCGGGCAGGTTGCTCTGCTCTTCCAGGGCCTCCGCTGGCCCTTCCACACATAAGGCAGTTAGAAAGTGAATTGTCAGGGGACATTCACAGCTCCAGCGTCTGTGACTCAACGACTAACTGTGCTCGCCCATCCCTGTCGTGACTCGCTCCACTACATTTTGACTGTTGGGTTTTCTTTTCTTGACCATCCTTTGGATTCAAAGCAAAACAGGAACCCAAAGGCAGAACCGCAGATGTGGGCTCACATTACTGAAGTGGGGAGCAATGGCCTAAGCTTTGGCCCCCAAGACCTCGCCAAAGCCCAGGGCCTCCCCTGCCCTGGCAGGCCTTCGCCATCCCCCGCTCTGCTCTCACAAAACTCGTCCCTGCCAACTTGATGTGAGGTAGAGGCTGAGACGAGGCCCAGGGATTTCACAGAGAGGAACAGTGCCAAAATCACACAGCCACTTCAACTTAAGCCTTTCAAATCTTAGAATATATATTTTTTGCCTTCTACTGTAAGTCCATTACAAAAACGTAAAAGCTTTAATGGCATTTTGTTTCAATTTGAACAAGTTTACTAGAACGTAAGAAAAAAAAA
>NW_006487605.1:0-689 GCF_000325575.1 Pteropus alecto | reverse complement strand
TTGAATTCTTTCTTCACTCTCTGCCAAAGGACCCTTTTCTTCTCTCGATACAGGGCTTGGCCTCCCCTTCACTTGGGGAAATTTGCCCTGTCCTGCACCAGGATGAACAATCTTCTTTAGCCTGTGGTGTCTGTGAATCTGAAGAGAATGCTGGGGGCGATCACATGGAAAAATATGTTCCAGTGTTGACTCCTGAACCCCTGCTAAGATATTCGAGGAAAGAAGGTAGGTTTTTTGCCCCAGTCCCAGAAAGCATTGGAAGAAAGCCAGCTCTGTGCAATAGATCCAAGAGAAGGGAGTGCGGGGGAAGAACTGCTGGCCTGCCTTCAAAAATTGGGATGGTGCCGGGCTCAGAGCTTAGGGTCCTCCCCAAATCGTCCTTAAAGAGGGAATTTGGGAAAGTGTGGGTCCACCTCCCAGCTGTGCACACCTTCCAGAGGAAGGGAGTGTGACTTTTATTCATCCAATGCTGCAGTCTTATCAGCTCTCTGCTTCTCACATTTTGCCCACTTTGGGCAGTGGCTTATTTTAAACTGACCTCTTTGATGACTTATCATTGGCAGTGAGACAGGAGGGCAAGTTTCTGTTGTTGAGTTAGTCGGAAAGGTCAGCTGCTGTGTTGCAGGAAGCAACACCCAATGGAGGAATTCGGAGGCTCAGACAACTTTGTTTGGAGGAAGGAGAATTTA
>NW_006487604.1:0-689 GCF_000325575.1 Pteropus alecto | reverse complement strand
CACAATAGATGATTATGCAGGCATTAGAGAACATGTTTCCAAGGACTATTTGATGATATCTGCCAGCATTTATTATAAAGTTAATTTAGAACGGAGAGAAAGAGGAGAAGGAACAAAAGAAAAAGAGAATTCAAAATTATATACACAGTCATTACAAGATATTACAGTTGAACCAGAGCTCATATTCTGTAGGTAAAAGAATTCTGTCCTGTCTCAACACAGCAATTGAATTTAGAGCTCAGGTCTGTTTGGTTGAGTTGAGTAGAACCATCTGCTTTCTTAAATGTGTCTGGAGTAAAGGGTGCCTTCTGGTAAAAAGTGAAATGAGTCCCAAAGACTTAACTATGAGAGTCAAAGATATAAAACATGCATGATGAACTAGGGCGGGAGAGAATGGATATATCCAAATCAAAGCTAGATGTCAACAAGACAAGCTGTTGCCCATAGAGAAACCCACATATAAAAGGTGAATCCATTGATCACCAGGACAAGACCAGGGCCAAAGCCACTGAAGGGAATGTGGGTTCAGAACCAACACACACCTAATGTTGTTCCAACATGACCCTTCACCCTCCCAGGCACTAGGAAGACCCAAAGGAGGGAAATGTCTATCCAGCACTTAGCACTGTGCCTGACATGAAATTAGTTCATACTCAATGAACATTTTTCTTGAATTAAAGAAAAAAAAA
>NW_006487603.1:0-689 GCF_000325575.1 Pteropus alecto | reverse complement strand
ATCTTGAACTTCCCAGCCTTCAGAACTGTGAGAAATAATGTGTGTTGTTTAAGCCACAGTCTATGGTATTTTCCTTATAGCAGCCCAAACTGACAAAGATGCAGTCCAAATGGGCAGTATTACTATTAGCAAGCAAAGATGGTTTTCTTGCTTTTCATTTCAAGTATTGGCCCATTTTGCTATAAAATTTATATCTCCATTGTAGAAAATGTAAATCATATGAATTAAGCAGAATTAAGAAAAATTCAGAATTAAGAAAAAACAAAGAAATAGTCATGGTCAATATTTCAGAGTCTGTCATTCCAGATTTTTTTCCTGTATATATATTTAATACTTTATAAAAAGTAAGCATTTTAAAGATATTTTCGATTTTATGTTTAATTTCAGTAATATCTTACTAACAGCTTTCTGGATTATACTGCATTCATCTATATAACTTTTGATTGCTGCATACTGTTCTGTTATGTAGCGATAATCTATTTATTTAAACAAGACTATTGACATTTGGTTGTTCTCATTTCATTATATTATATGCCACTCCATAAAAAGCATTCTTGCATTCCTAGTTTTGTGTATGTGTTCAATTATTTCTTTGAGATAAATCTAAGTATTAGAGCTAATGTGTCAAAGGAACATACACTTTTTTATGCTTTTGATACATATTGCCAAATTGACTCTTGGGGTGAGCA
>NW_006487602.1:0-689 GCF_000325575.1 Pteropus alecto | reverse complement strand
TCTTTCTCTCCCTCTCTAATTTTGCCGATAATATAATGAGGGTGTTAGTCTACCAGATTTATATAACATATAGACTTATAGTTAAGATTCTGTTGGCCAATTTAGCACCGAGGAAAAGTTATTTTCACACAACTAACAACACATGGTTCTCTTTTCCAAGTATGTCAGCCACCTCCAGAAATTCTGCATGGTAAGCACACTCTGAGCAACGAGGAGGACATTTCCCCCGGACAGGAAGTGTTCTACAGCTGTGAACCGGGCTACGATCTCCGAGGGGCTGCTTCTCTGCGCTGTACACCCCAAGGAGACTGGAGTCCAGCAGCCCCCAGGTGTACAGGTGCCTACACTGTCGTCTGGTTTGACATTTTTACCTCGTGTGGCTATTCTCCACATGCCAGTGTTATTTCTGTTTGTTTTTCTTTTACTCCAGTGAAATCGTGTGATAACTTCCTAGACCAACTCCCTAATGGCCGTGTGCTCTTTCCACTTAATCTGGAGCTTGGGGCAAAAGTGTCCTTCTTCTGTAACGAAGGGTGAGTATGAATTTCCCTGGCCCACTGGACACAGAAATCAAAGTTAGAAGTTAATTCAAAAAGGGAAGGTGTGGGTAAAAAAAAATTCAGGGACATTAAATTTTGAAAGTATATATTGGAAGTAAGAGTATAAAGCAAATAGAACTAATAATATGA
>NW_006487601.1:0-689 GCF_000325575.1 Pteropus alecto | reverse complement strand
TTTGAGGATGTAAATTATTATTAGCATTAAAGAAAATAAGGTCAGGCCTGGGTATACTTGAATGGGAAGGCGAAGTGAGTCTCTCCATGTCCATACAATGGTCACATGCTTGATCGCATTTGGTCTTGGACATTAAGGTCAGTTTCCTGTGGAACGTAGACTATAAGAGAACTAGATTTCAACCCATGTTAGAACTGAGCACATAGAAATGAAACTGGAGCTTCAAGTCGTTGGAATTTTAGCTTAATACCACCATCTGACAAAACCACATTTTCCATGGCATCCAGCTTGAGTCAGACAGGTAGATTGGGGGTTGACCCCATGTCCTCATATAAGAGGCAGCTGCAATTTCAGTGAGGAAGGAAGCAGCAGAGAAACAGAAGGCACCGTTAGAAGACAGCGGAAGTTCCTGGAAGATTCTGGGCCAGTGAGGACAGACTTGGATTTTATCTGTGGTGATGAGACTGACAGTTTCTAAATGCTCTGTTAAGCTGTTTCATTTAAATTCGTGGGAAAAGAACTAATGGATTAGTGATAGAGGACTCCATATGGAATCTTGAGTAAGAAAGGAAGTAGGAAAGAACAGATTGTGAGACAAGGGGAAAAAGGAAGACTATACAAAGACTGAAGTTTTAGAAATAAAGGAAATGGACAGTTTGGAAAAGTAAAAATAATAATAATAATAATAA
>NW_006487600.1:0-689 GCF_000325575.1 Pteropus alecto | reverse complement strand
GGGTCGCTCTGTAGGGCCATTTCTCAGCCTGAACGACCACCTCTATGGAAGCAGCGGTGGCAGAGCAGAAGTGATGGCAGCTGTCGAGGGTCTCATCCGGAGCGATGGTGCCGGGCACATTCCAAGCACCAATCTTTCAGCCTTAGCCTCGCTCTGGGCTGTGAACACACTTGCTCAAGTGCTTTTGACAGTCTAAATACTAGGTGGTATTTTTCTGCAGGAAGCTTTGATGGTTGTGTGCAGGATCAGTAATGCAGAAGATAGCTCAGGCAATAGAAACAGAGAAGACAGAACCATAGCTCCTGAATAAAATTAATAAAGGGATTTAAACTTTCACGTTGCAAATTCGAGGCCAACCTGCGTTGCCGAAGCTTAGCATTTGTATTTTTCAAAAGGATGCTTCACTAATACCTAAGAATACTTCACAGCAGCTGTTGCTCCAGAGGGCACGTGGAGAGAGCATGCAGTGCACGGCCGTCCAGGTGAGGAAGATGCCAGAATCTCCCTCTCAAAGGGCGTGTAGTTTCCTCTGGGTCTAATCCTGGAGAAGTCCTTTCCTTAGCTCGAGAGGGTGGGCGAGCACCCTGCTTCTCTCTCCCATGATGGAGGAAGAATCTGCAGTGGTCTCCTTCCTGGTCGGCAAATCTCATTTAGGCTCATCCCTCCTATAAACTCATTTATCACATATA
>NW_006487599.1:0-689 GCF_000325575.1 Pteropus alecto | reverse complement strand
CCTGGTACTCCTATGATGAGACTCATTTCATAATTGATGTTTTCCCAGAGGTTCTGATATTATACTCCTTATTTAAAATCTTTTTCTTTCGTGTTGCGAATCTGATTGGCTGTTTTTGCAACCTTGTCTTTTGGATCATTAATTGAATCTTCTGCTTTAACTTCTCTGCTGTTACTCCTACTAAGGTATTGTACAATTCACACATCACATTTTTTAAAAATTGTATTGCTGGTTATTTGCTAGGGTAGATACGTTATTTTATTTTATTCTGTTTGTTTTTTACTCTTTTTTCTTTACCAACTTTTTGCTGTACTTATCTTTTTAGAGCATCCTCATAACCAATGTTTTGAACTCTGTTTTGAACTGGTACTGGTTTTAATTTGTTAAGTTGTTTCTCTGAAATTGTCTTCTGTTTTTTGCACTTAGGATATTTGCATCATTCCCTCTTTTGGCCACTTATCCATGTTTCATGTTACTTGTATGTTGATGTTAAGAAAAATAAGCAAATTCTCATCTATTCTTCATCCTATGTTCATAAGTTCTGTATTACATTTACTTAAGAAATAGGTTGGCTTGTCATGACAAAACAATAATCAACAAAATAGAAACAATAGAAACTACCTCAATAAAAAGAAAGTCACATCCAAGAAGTCCTCCTCGAACATCATGCTCACCGAGACTCTGAAAGT
>NW_006487598.1:0-689 GCF_000325575.1 Pteropus alecto | reverse complement strand
AGGACGCGGTGTCTGCACACTTACTTCCCTGTGTATCCGCTGTCAGTGGCCGAGCCGCAGGGCACAGCATGATCTTGCTGGGCTCCTGGATGCCCCCCCCGTAAGCGACCTGTTCTTCTCCGTCACGTGGGCCTCGATGTCCTCGTCACCATGCACCTGGCTCTCTGGTGATGGGGCTGTGCAGTCATGGTGCCCCAGGCGTGACGTCCATGTCCGTGCGCCCCCCGGCCCGCGTCTGCGTCCCGCCAGGCCACCCGGCCTCTTGTCCAGAATCGTGGTGGCACGGTGCCTGCCGCGGAGCCCTCAGGCACCGTCTGGGCGGCGAGGTGCCGCCAAGCTCACTGGTCCCTGGGGTATGTCCCGCAATCCCCTCCCTGGCTCGGTGGCACCGTGGCCTCGCGGCCTGGGAGCCAGGGGGTGACTTACGAGGAATCGGAGTTCGTGGGCTGCGGGGCGACCTGCTACGCGGCCAGCAGTGGCTCCTGAGTGTGCTTCTCGGGAGGGCGTCACCCGATCGTCCCCATCACACGGAGAGCTACGGAACAAGAGCCCACAGTCCCTCCGTGGTCCTTCCAGCATCGTCTCCCCTCCAGGCCAGCGTCTCGTGGCAATGTGACTCATCACCCTGTTTGGGGCCCATGTTCCCGCCTGTGCCTTCCACGCGGGGCATGAGCAGGGCACTCTGGCTG
>NW_006487597.1:0-689 GCF_000325575.1 Pteropus alecto | reverse complement strand
TTTGCTATTTTTAATAAAATTAAACATTTTAAGTAAAAAGAAATTCCCCAGGTAGGTAGCATCGTATAAGGACGCCTGACTTGAGAAGCGGTCTGCGGATCCCTGCGGTGCCCTTAGGGGACATTAGGGGCTGTTAGGGAGGAGGGAGATTCGAGACATCCCACTGGGGCCCCCACCCGCTGTGCAGATCTCCGCCCCCGCTGTTCGCGCCCAGAAGCTCTGCGTTCCACACACGTGGAAGAGCTCCTGGGCTCACACGTCCCCGGTCCGTCTCTCAGAAAGCACATGTGAACGCCGCTGCTGGCAGACGCCGCGGACACGGGAGGAACGCACAGAGACAGATGCTAAGAACACGCGTGCGAAGTACACTAGAGTGAACCCTCAAGGCAGTTACCATAAGCTCATACCCCAGGTTTTCCGGGGGAGTTCCAGCTTAAAATAGCCTGTCTTGCTGTCCCCACAGGCACTTATTTTTGGTAGATCGCAATCCCAATTTCTGGTTTAGGAAATACTGTCTCTTTACATATACTGTATTCTTATGGTGCTCTGGAGAGGGTCCCAGTTTAGCTGGATTAGGTCACTTTCCCAGAGAGAGACCTTCTGGTTTTTGAAATTTCATGAGAATAAATTGAATTACTGAACGAGGAAGAAAAGACAGAGAGACAGAAAGACAGAAAGAAAGAAAAAGA
>NW_006487596.1:0-688 GCF_000325575.1 Pteropus alecto | reverse complement strand
TTCCTTGGCTTGTGGTCCTTTTCCTCACATCACACCAACCTCTTGCCTCCATCATTACATCTATGTCTCATTCTGAGCCTCTCGTATCTTTTGTATAAAGGCTTTTTTGTTTCCATTGGGCCCACCTGAATAATTCAGAATAATCTTCCCATATCAAAATTCTTGATCACACTTGGTAAGTCCCTTTCGCCAAAAAAATTAACATATGTGTAGGTTCCAGGAATTAAGAACTATTCATCTTTGGAGACCATTACTAAGCTTATCATAACCACGAGATAATATTTTTCTCTCACTAAATTGCTAAAAAAAAACAACACCACAAACCTGTTTTCACTTTCTATTGGGTTTACTGTGAGATGGACCTGAGCTAAAAATCCAATAATCACTTGACCTCTATAAGCCCTACTCTGCTCGGTCAACCACAGCAGTATTTTGAGTTTCCAGGAATTGGTATCAGTTCAGATAGTGTATTCAGTAATCTCCTGAAATCTGGGTATTTCCTTTTCCAGTGCACAGTAAACCTGATATATGGCTGCGTGTCTCTGTGGGGAAGGTTACTAGAAAGATTTATAGTATACGGTTTTTTTGACCCTAGGTTTGTTAACTGGCTTAAGACTTGGAATTGGTGAAGATATGTGACTATATATTGTGATGATTTAAGTCAATTCTTGGTTTACCAAATCTTGAG
>NW_006487595.1:0-689 GCF_000325575.1 Pteropus alecto | reverse complement strand
GCTCCTGTCTCTGCTTCAGCATCATGTCAAGCCCTAGAGCTGATCGGGCTCCAGCACCAGGTCTAGTAAAATCTCAAGAGCTAGATCCAGCTGCAGCGGCAGCTACAGACCCGACTGTAGCCCCGAGCTTTAAGCCTTTCCGTCACGAGCCGCCTTCAGCTCTAATGGTTCGAGCAGCGACTTGGAGCTCCGGCCGCTTCCGCACCAGCTCCGGGAGAGCTGGCACCGTCACAGGGTCGTCTGCCACCGTGGGAGCTGGAGCAGGCTCTGACACCAGCAGCAGAGTTAGAGCTGCCTCGACCTCCAAAGCTAGAGGCACCTAAAGCGCCAGCTCTTGCGCCAACTGGGACTACTGCCGGCTGTGGCACCAGCTACGGAGCCAGCTCGGGGGGCCACCCACAGGTGACAGCCGCCTCCAGCTCAAACACTTGGACGCTCCATAGGACAGCCATTTCCATTGGTGGCTCCCGCCCCCAATCTGGCAACAGTGACAGAGTCAGAGTCAGTCTCAGAACTAGAGCCAGTTCCAGAACCAGCTCTAGCACCGGCGCCCGAGACGGAGCCAGCTCCGGCCCCCGCTCAGGCACTAGCTCCCGGCCAGCAGCGGGGCCAGAGCCTCGGCCCCAGCACCAGCCCCGGCACAGACCCAGCTCCAACATCGCCTCCGGCGCCAGCTTCGGAGGCCAGCG
>NW_006487594.1:0-689 GCF_000325575.1 Pteropus alecto | reverse complement strand
AAAAAGAGCTCGAAGGGATTATCCTTTGTAAATTATCCCCTACCCTAACTAATCATTTGTTAGCTGCTGTCTCTACTTTAGTTTTCATCACGGTACTGACATTTTATTGCATATTTATTTATGTTTTTATTTGTTTCTCATCTACTTCTCTCACTAGTACTTAAGTATCATGAGAGCAGGGACTGTTCCTACTCCACTTCTGTATCCCAAGAACTTAAAATACTACCTGACTATAAATATCCAGAATTCTTTGTTTACTGATAGAATGGAGTATTCAAGGGAGTTAGAAATGCAAGCCTTTTATGTTTGACATGACTGCCTTAAATCTTTAAAATTCTATTGGAAAGTATGTAGGCAAAATATTTAAGGATAAAAGAAGCCAAAACATAACAGCATTCTCTTATTAGTTCCACTAATCTTACACATTTGCCTCTGAAAAGCCTGCTTATCCTAAGTTTTCATGTTTTATCTGTTGCCCTTATGTTTGTCTTGAGTCTTCTAGAGGGTTTTATTTTCTCTTGCTGAATGTAGGACTTTTATATTTAGAAGCACGAAGTATTTCCTAATTATATACAACCCACTGTTCTAAATTTTGCATGCCACTTTGCAGTTTAGTGCTGTGTGATTTACTTGCTACCAATTTTGGTGTCAGAAATTTGACATTTAGATTGCTTTTGGAAAGTAATGGT
>NW_006487593.1:0-689 GCF_000325575.1 Pteropus alecto | reverse complement strand
GGGACATCAATAGGAGGCTGGATATTCAGTCTGGAGCCCTGGAGAAGATATGGTTCTGTGCATATGGTAACAGTGCCTCTAATGACTGCTGGTTGAATGAAAGTCTTGGTTCTCATACCCTTCTTGAGAAGTGACTGTAGTGACCTTTGGGTCACAGTAGTACTCTGAGTAGGTTGGGTGTTTAGGGGGAGTTTGGCTGCTCTCTTTCAAAATCCACAGGTGGGGTCCACGAGGACAAGCATGTCCTTGGAAGTGATTCCAGGAAGAGAAAGGTGCAACCACGCAAGCGCTGAAGTGTATTGGTTTGAAGGTGGCAGCCGGGAATAGGGAAGGAGGTGATCACATCCAAAAGTCTAACCCAACCAAATCGTAGCCATTAATGCCTCTTGCCCCACATTCATTCACATAAAACCAGCCAGCACCTCAGTTATCTGGAATTACTGTGCACCGGAAGTGTGTAAGAGACCGGGAAATGGGAAAGCGTGACTCTCAGCGGAGGCTCACTCACGCCATTTGGGTGTGCCCAGACCATTGGGTGTGCCCAGAGGGTGGTGCTGGTCCAGTCTCTCTGAATTCAAAATTCGAAACGTTCTGGAAACTCAAAGTTTTTGTTTAGTTTGGCGAAAACTCATTTGGCTTCAAAACCTGACTGAACTGACATGAAGCTGTTTATAGTGTTTATCCTAGTG
>NW_006487592.1:0-688 GCF_000325575.1 Pteropus alecto | reverse complement strand
ATGAATTATTATCCCCAAGACTAAGTTTCTCTTAACCCTCTGGCACTGCCTCGCCGATCATCCAGATCATTTCCTAAATTTAGAATCCTCAAGTGGAGCAGATGAAACTACACTGGATTCTACATCTTGCCCACCAATGGCGACAGCTCTCCTTAGATAGTTGTCTAAACAAAACAGTAAGCTCAGGAAATTGTCCTAGTGATCTTTGCCACTCAGCTGAGCTGGAATGACTGCTACATACCAAGGATAACCAAAATGCTCATCTCTCAAAAATAAGCGAGAAGAATTAATAAATAAGACAGAGCGAACTTTTATGGAACATTAAGGAAAACACAACTAAATTTCACCTTCTTAGACAGAAAAAAATAATAAATCCACTGAATGGTTGCTTCCTTTAAAAGAAGAACCACAGAAAAAGAGAGTTTGAATGTTTGACCAGAAACTTGCTTTTAATCTTAAAACATGTAGTGTACCAGAACGTTACATCGATTTTCATAAGTAATCCTCAAAAAACCCTGTGCCATGGCTCTTCACTTCTTCATTGCCTAGATGAGGAATCAGGTTCAGATAGATTAAGTAAACTGTCCTCAAACCTCTCAGGTAATTCGTGGCTAAGCCAAATTCTGAGCCCATGACTAATTTGTAAAACACGACCTTCTTTTTGCACCAAGATAATTTCCACACTTTG
>NW_006487591.1:0-689 GCF_000325575.1 Pteropus alecto | reverse complement strand
TTGCAAGTATCCTACAACAGGGACTTCCCCAAACTCTGCTTTAGATCATCCTACCTGAGCTCATTTTCAGTCACTAAATGGATATCCCAAGCGTTTGTTCCATGTTTATCCTGTTCTCCATTGATTCCAAAAATAAATTAGTAGATTCTTTTGCCCTCCTCCTGCTATGATTCCTTTTAGCATTTATAAAATTTTGTGTTCTGGCCTACAGCTCCTAATGGAAGCCTCGCCTTTCTTTATGTCTCACTGCTAACGGCTTTATAATTTTTGCAGCTAGGCTGACATTTTTTTAAAAACCTACATTTTTGGAGCTACTAAAAGACACTATATTATTTAAATAGTAATGTCTTATAGAGTGGGTAGTTGAATTTAATAATTAAAAAACAAATTTTATCAATAAGGCTATTCATTTTTTTCAGATTCTCCCCTCTAGTACTTACTCAGTATTTATCTATAGTAGAATTATTTTATTAAAGGTCTTTTTATCCTCACATGAGGTTTGAAGGACCCAGACTTCACTTAGGACCATTACTAAAGCTGATTTTTCACAGACTGATTTCAACTAAGAGAGAGTCCCAATGACTAGCAAAGGCAGTTTCTCAAAATATTATTTTGTTGGCAAATATAATAATGTGGTTTTTGCATTTTAATGCCTTACCTATTCTAATAAAAATGAGATAAGATAGCTA
>NW_006487590.1:0-689 GCF_000325575.1 Pteropus alecto | reverse complement strand
AATTTATAAATTAAAGTTTATTATAGGTATATATGTATAGGGAAAAAACTCAGTATTTGTAGGATTCAGTACTGTCTTTGGTTTCTGGCACCCACTGGAGGTCTTGGAATGTATCCCCTGTGGGTAAGGGGGGACTACTGTTATTTATTTTAGAAGGAAAAAAGATACCTAAGCTCTCCATTTCCTTCTCGTTTTGGTTATGTGAGCTAGTGAGATTTAACTCTTTAATTTCTCCCATGCCTCAAAATATATCTTAGCTACTCACCACAACAAAATGTCACAAGTGCTTTAGGAATTTTAGAGGAGAAGGGTGTGGTCAGAGTGCTGCCTTCTTTCTCCTAACACAGTCAAACAACATCTGCTCACTTTCTAATTCACTACAGAAAAACAAAGCCAACCTTTCATTTTAGCTTCTGCATATTAAGAACATGATTTCTAACATTCTATTCATTTCAACAAAAATTCATTATTTTAAATGTCTGGCCAGATGTTCATTATAATGCTGTTTCCTCCACTGCTTCTAAAGAGGGAGGTAGTGTCCCTCACATCTGGCAAAAGGGGAAGAGTTAAATAGATGAACTGTGACTCATCAACCAACTCAGCCCTTGCCCTGGGCAGTAGGTGGTTCTTTAGATCTCTTACTAAACTGGGACTTTCATAGGAAACAGCCCCTGAGGAAGGCAGTTTAA
>NW_006487589.1:0-688 GCF_000325575.1 Pteropus alecto | reverse complement strand
CACATGCGCACGTGCGCCCCTGCCCTGCCCCAGTTTGGCCAGCTCTCAAGTTACAGGTTTACACGGCAAGTCTAAATAATATTCAAAATGATGAACGGCGCCCGATGCCCGGCATCCGCCATCCATCTTTTTTAGGGAACATCCATCTTCGATAACGTGTGTTTGAGTCATGGGAAGCCAGGAGCCCTGAGATTCGCCCGCGGTGCCCCTCACGGCCCAGGGCGCCCTGACAGTCCCTGCCAGCCCCGGGCTGTGTCGCTGTGTCGTGTTCTGTCATTTTCCACTAAAGGCGCGGGAAGGGGGCGGTGGGCACCGAGCAGCGCCCGGCCGGCCTCCCGCCCTCTGCTCTAGCCAGATCGGCAGCGTGCTCCCGGCCAGCCAGCACGCTGGCAGGAGGAGACCGCGTCGCACGCGCCGGGCTCCCCTCCCCCTCCCCCGTCTGGCCGGGGCCCATGTGATAAATGACATGTGTCATTCTGTCAGGAGGGGAGGGTGGGTCAGTGATGGACGACTCCGCTGAAAAGGAAGTCGACGCTTTGGCACGATGCGCTCGTCCCCGCCAGGATCCGCTCAGGACTCTGAAATGAGTCCTCCGATGCTTCTAGTGCACACTCAGGGCGGGCTGATGGGAGGCCCGGGAGAGCGCGCTGCATCCTCCCCTGCCCTTCCCAGGGCCAAAAAAAAAAAA
>NW_006487588.1:0-688 GCF_000325575.1 Pteropus alecto | reverse complement strand
GAAGGTAACAACCATCACACGCCCATGGCAGTTCTTCTGGCCACCAATAGATGGCGTTAGTGGCCACTTTCAGAGCTCCACTACAGACGTCTCCACGGACTTCGAAACAATTCTTTTCTACAGGATTGCTTCTCAGATGCTGCGTCCCTCCCAGCTGATTTCAGTATCCTGACCCCGGCCCATTGCATCCTGCTGGCCTTCCCTTCAGGCTGAATCCCATAGCCTGGTCCACACTCCTGGCCCCATCCTGCTCATCAGCTTGGCCTAGCTGAGTAGAATCACCTTGTCTACCTTGGGGCCAACCAGATGTGGACTTGGACATTTAGGGAGCCAAGAGTCAGTGCTCAAGTACAACCAGGGGTCTGGAGCCCAATGGACAGTTCAGACGGGAATAGATAGAGGCCCTAAAGACAGCTGGGGGAGGAGTTCGAGCCAGGCGGGAAAGGTAAAGACGCATCTGACTCTAGTCCAAGGCTTCGACCTTATTGAAGTAGCACCCACAAGGCTCTTTCAGATTTTACACTTGCTGGGGGAGGTAGAGAGACCCAGCGCCTCTGATGGACATATGCAGCTAGCTTGGGACTTAGCATGGTGACAGCCATCAACACTTGTTTCCCGTGAACAAGGGAAGCAGTTTTTGAAGGACTAAGTGTGATCAGTGCGAGGAAAGGTCTGAGGAAGGGCGGGG
>NW_006487587.1:0-688 GCF_000325575.1 Pteropus alecto | reverse complement strand
TGGATGGATGGATGGACGGATGGATGGATGGTTGGAAGGATGGATATAGATATTTACTCCATAGCTCATTTTGTTGGTGTAGCTCAACAAAATAATCATTACTGGTACTGGCAAAGAGTGAAGCCCCATAAGGATTATCCTTTTAGCAACTAGTATGAGCAACAACACAGCTGTTATTCTCTTTTGGCTATAGCTGTGGCTATGCAGCGGCTGGAAATGGACACAACCTTCTTTCTGACTGTGAGACCTCTGGACACCTGCTGAAACTTCGGTTACACTTGAGTAAACCACAGCTCTGGCTGAAAACCAAGATGAAGACCCACTAGAAGATCCAAATCTTCATTTAAATATTTAGAAATTAAGCCACGAGTTTATGGTGAAAAGCGAAGAACTCTATGACTTTCTCATAAATTGCCATTGGCAGCCTCTGGATATGGTTCATTCTAAAATCTCAGATGAGAACCCAAACAAGCAATATGTTCATTAAGCTACCGAACTATCATATTAATTGTATCCCATTTTGTTTGTTTTTGAAAAAAAAATTATTCTCCCAGGAATGCACTGAACTCTATACATAAATACAAACTTCCACGACTTAAATGTGATTGACATGTAGAGCATATTGTAAATAAACATTACCAGCACACACACACATAAAAAATAGAATATATATCTAGAATATATATAA
>NW_006487586.1:0-688 GCF_000325575.1 Pteropus alecto | reverse complement strand
TGCACTTAAAAATTTGTTAAGAGGGTAGACTTCATACTAAGTGTTTCTAAAGGAAAGAGGCCCTTTCACTTTCTCCTCTGAAAAGGTCTACCAATAGTTACATTAAAAGGAAGAGGGAGGAAGCACATTGGGGACCCAGGCTGTATGCCCTTAAGCAGCCCCAGGATTTATCTGGGCAACCTCAAGGTATAAGCAGGGGATGTCAGATGCCTGAAGATTTACAGCAAAGGTAATTTCTGACTAGATGCTTGCAGAGAGTGCCATGTGAAGCCATATCAGGAGATAGAGAATAGGCCGATATCTAAGGAAAAACCTGTGATTAGTTTAGTATAAGGTTTGGTTGTCAGAAAACATTCTATGATAACTGGGAGAGCAGTACTGTTTTCTCAACTCAGAGGGACATACATACCATGAATCTTGCTGTGGGGTTTGGAGTTATACGTGCTACCATACAGTGCTCCTAGTTTTTAGCATGCATGCTTTGTTTGGAATTTATGCATTATTGTAGAAGCCAAAACCAGGACAGAAACAAATAGGTAGGCAGCATGGAGTATGGAAAGGTAATGGATATAGGATATAGATCTAAATTTATGCTGATTCACCAAGTCCTCTGTCTGTATTTCACTTTTTTCCTATTATAAGTCTGAAAGTTGGACTATATCAGGGATACAAATAAATCTCATCACAC
>NW_006487585.1:0-688 GCF_000325575.1 Pteropus alecto | reverse complement strand
GTGTTTGGCTGGTCGCGGGGTCGCAGGGGCCTCTGTGCTCACGTGCCGTTCCGGGGGCTGGAAAGGGCCCATGCCGGTGACCTGGGTGTTTTCGAGGCCTCTGAGGAGGAAGAGGTCCCTTCTCGGGCTCCGAGTTAGAGGAACGATCTCTCGACAATGTCCCCTAAATAAACTTTCAACTCATTTCCTAAGTTTTCGCCACAGTGATGAGGTGATTTGGGAAGCTGAACCCACCTTAACAATTGTGCCTGTTTGGGATCCAGCTGAGTCAGAGACGTGGAGAAACGGTAGCCCCGTGTGGTTCCGTGGGGCCCCCGGTCACACGACCTCGGGGGCCGCTCCGGTCTGGTTTCGAGGGGCCCCACGCCCCCACGTCACAAAGGCTGGGAGACTGCTCCAGTCTGGTTCCGTGGCCCCCCTTCCCCCCGACATCACACAGCCGGGGGGCCGCTTCGGTCTGGTTCGGCGGGGGCCACTCCAGCGCCGCCTCTGTGGCCCTTCTCTGCATCTCCCGCAGCCTCCCTGCCTGGGCTTCGGCCTCAGAATGGCTTTCATTGCAGACTCTGCTTTTCAAGTCAGCATCGGATCGGGCTGCCACGATCTGTGACTCTGTGAAGTCCCAGAACACCACGGGCCACAGGCCGGGGCTCACACGACAGGCGCCTCTCCAAGCACGGGACGCAGCGAG
>NW_006487584.1:0-688 GCF_000325575.1 Pteropus alecto | reverse complement strand
TCCCTTTTCCTCGCCTGCTTGCCTCACTCCCTTACAGGTTGTTTCTGACTAGTATGCCCATCCCCATCAACCACGTGGTCACCTCCCACCAGTCACTCAGACTGTTCATTGCATACTTCCCCAGGCCTAACCTTGTGATAGCTGCTGGGGATGGTGGTAGTTAGAGGCATTAAGGCAGGGCCCCACACCACGGGAGCTTACAGTAGCCTGGGTAAAGTGTTAATTAATAGATTAACCAACTAGTTAGTTTATTAATTAAGCATGCATTTATTGAAAACATTCTATGTGCTGTTCCTGGCAGGGCTTGGAAAGGCTGCAGAGAGATCAACAAAACCAGACATCAAGCTTATAGACTGGTTGATGGAGGGACACCAACCAAACAGACTCATGAGTGATTGTAAAACTGCAATTATGCTAACTGGGCCATTAAGGAAAAATGGATAATGCTACAGGAGCCTCTGACAGGGGGGTCTGACCTGATCATGCAGGTCATAGGGTCTTACCAAAAGAAATGCTGCCTGGGCTAAGACTTGAGATGGGTAAGAATTAACTAGGTAGAGTGATGGGAACAGCATGCACAAAGATCCCATGGCTCTCCTCTCATCGATACATATGTATTTGGGGAAGTCCCGCAGTTAGGAAATCTGTTTATCTTGGGTTCACTCAGAATTTCTCAAAAGAATTTCAA
>NW_006487583.1:0-688 GCF_000325575.1 Pteropus alecto | reverse complement strand
TTCTCACAAGGTAAAGGACTTAGTCCCACAAGACTGCTCCCTGAAGTGGGGATGCCAGCTGCAAATGGGGTGCCCGCGATACCTATATTTCTGCCCAGATTACTACAAATTTGGAGTTCCCGAGAGCCACCCATTCATTTGATAATTTGTTAGAATGAGTCACAGAATTCATGAAGGCACTTTACTTTTAGTTGCTTGTTTATTATAAAGAATGAAACTGCATTGGACAATGTATGGGAGCGGGTACATAGAGTTTCCATGCCCTCTCTGGGCACACCACCCTCCCAGCACCTCCGCGTGTTAACCAACATGGAAGACCTGTGAGCTGCTTTGGTGTAAGCATGATTGATTCATCACTGGCCGCATGGTTGAACTCAAAGTCCATCCCCTCTTCCTTCGCCAAAAGTCAGGGGATAGAGCTAATCATTTTAGGATTGATCCTCACCACAAGAGGCTACCATTTTCTCCATTTGTGAGTGGCTGGTTGGCTACTGCTGTTGCTCTATCCTCTTTAAACTGTAGTCCTATATGTATGACAATCTGAGATTGTTGGTAGGAAGCTAACTATCTTGTCAGAACAACTTTTAGGGCTTTTATTTCTCAGAAGAGTTATTGACTATTTCGGAGTCAGAGGATAGTTTTAATATTGGTGTTTCCTCCTGGACTTTAAATAGTCTTGCCAGAGATT
>NW_006487582.1:0-688 GCF_000325575.1 Pteropus alecto | reverse complement strand
AAAAAAAATCTTTATAAATAAATAAATAAATAAAATTAAAGCTTAACTGAATTAAGCCCTTTTTGCCCTAAAAGAGATATATGAAAACGTGTAACACCATCACCATCAAGTATAGGGACATGCAGATCTTTACACCCACCGGAAAGGCTATAATCAAAAGGACAGGTAATAGCAAATGTCAGTGATAAGGTGGAGAAATTGGAATCCTCATTCGTTGCTGCCAGGAATGCGAAATTGTGTAGCTGGTTTGGAAAACAGCTGGGCAGCTCCTCAAGAGGCTAAACATAGAGTTAGCATATGACCAAGTATTCCCCTCCTAAGTGTCTCCCCAAGAGAAGTGAAAACATATGTCCATGCAAAATCTTGTATTCAAGGGTCTATCGCAGTATCAGTCATAATAGCCAAAGAGTACAAGCAACCTAAATGTCCAACTGATGAATCAAAAAGTAAAAGGTGGTATGTCCATACAAAAAGAACATTATTTGGCCAAAAGGAAAGGAAGTGCTGATACAATCTACCACATGGCTAATCTGTGGGAACGTTATGTTAGGTGAAAGAAGCCAGTCACAGACGACCACAACGTGTAGGCTTGCATTGCTGTGAAGTGTCCACAATAGACAAAATCATAGAGCTAGAAAGTCGAGTAGGCTGGCCATGAGCTGGGGGAGGGGAGAATGAGGAGTGACTG
>NW_006487581.1:0-687 GCF_000325575.1 Pteropus alecto | reverse complement strand
AAGAATCAGACAGGAGACTGAAATATTTAAAGTGTTCATTGAAAAGGAAATCCACCTCTCTCGAATTCTATTTCCGGCAATATCACCATTGAAAAGTGAACAAGAAATAAGGCCTTTCTTTAGACAAATAAAAGTGGAGCAATCCGATCCTCAGGAAATCTGCCACGCCAGACAGGTTAGAGGTGTCCTTCAGGCCGGAGGAAGGTACTGTAGCTCAGAAAGTTGGGTCTACCTCGGGAAAGGAGGAGTCGATGAAGTTAAAACGGAGGTAAAATACCATCTTTATACGCCCTGCTCTTGTGTCATCGAAAAGATCGCTGTTTTCTAAAATGCGATGGTAACAACGAATTGGGTGATTACAGCATATGGATGAGTGAAACGACGGACAGAGGTGTCCCAAGCAACGGGAGGGGGGAGTTGGGAATACTCTGTTCACAGGTACCTGCACACTACACATGCAGTCACAGAGTGCTGTCTGAAGGTGGACTTAGACAAGTGAATGTGTACATTGTAAACTCCAGAGCAACCCCTAAACACGATTTAAAAAGCAGTGTAAGCAATACGCCAAGAGAGGGGATCATGGAATCACACAAAACGCACAATGAAATCCAACGAAAGCACAAGTACAGGGGCAAAAAGAAACAAAGAACAGACGCAGTGAATAGAAATTCTGCAGTTGCAAACATG
>NW_006487580.1:0-688 GCF_000325575.1 Pteropus alecto | reverse complement strand
CTGCAAACAAACATTCCCCACGTGGAGGAGGCTCTGAGACCCACGCGGCGTATGGGTGGAGGCGTCTCTGAGTCCCAGGATTGTCATTTGCCATTTGTGTGGCTTTCCAAGAGCGACCCATTCTGCCAGGTTGCTCACGGGTGAAAGAGGGGTCATCGCGGTGGTGTACCGATGGTGGGGGCCGG
This sequence comes from Pteropus alecto, assembly GCF_000325575.1. Taxonomy (NCBI): domain Eukaryota; kingdom Metazoa; phylum Chordata; class Mammalia; order Chiroptera; family Pteropodidae; genus Pteropus; species Pteropus alecto. Next base: position 503 of record NW_006487580.1, on the reverse strand, counting down.
GGGCGCTGCAGGGCGGGATGAGGTAACTGGTGAGCTGGGCTTGGCCAGGCCTGGACCCGCCCCGCTGGGTCCGGGGGGAGCTTCTTGGAAAGCGCAGGCGTGCAGGAGGTGTGTCCCCACTGGCCAGAGCCAACCATGTGGCCAGCCGGGAAGGTCTCGGGCAAGGAAGGGTGGTTTTGCACAAAGCAGAATACTTAGGCCCCTCCTCCAGTCCCCAGAAAGTTTGGAAAGTTTGTCGTCCCAAGGAGCCGGCGGGGAGAAGCGCGCCCCCAGTCCAGCTGGCGAGTCGCGCCTTCCCGCCTCTGGGCATCCTGGCCACTTAGCGCAGGCTTCCGAGGTCATCTCCAGGCACTGGCTGCGGGGCTGCCACATTAACACAAGTGACATCAACACACTCTCCTGAAAAAGGAGATACGGAGCTGCTTCGGGGGAAGCCCGCCTTCCTGCAGCTTCTGCGAGCGCCCACAGAGGCCGCTCCGACTCCGGCGCGCTGAAGCGCAGGG
>NW_006487579.1:0-687 GCF_000325575.1 Pteropus alecto | reverse complement strand
ACAGCTCTTCAGCACACCCTCTTCCTGAGTCTTGGCCCAGAGAGAGACTGTGTGAGGAAATCAGGAAGCAATACCCTGGTTAGGCTCATCCACTTTTCCTCCTCTTCTCTTCCCGAATCCCTCTCCCAGAAATGGACTCTTTGCCTCCCATTTCTTACCTCTCCCCTGGACTCTTGAGTAAGAAGAAGAGTCACTCCCAGAGAACTTGATTCCAGAGACTGAGCTTGCCCTGGGAATGGAGGTAGAAGGACAGGTGTTTTCTCTTTAAAAGTGGAGGAGTTATGCCTGAAAACACCGGAGATTCTCATAGAAACCAGGTCCCTTTTTGTTTATTAACTACAGTGGGTAACAGAGTCTTGAAAACTCCTGATCATTAGGAATCTAATCTGTAAAGTGATTTGTGGTCCCTTTGTATAGAAATGTATCTAAACAGAACTGATTGCACACTGACGAAGCTCCTACATTCTACTTCCGCATACAATATCTGTGACTCCAGTGTTGTTATATTGTAAAATGATCTTCTATAGCCCTGAGTTCGTCTGAGTTCTGGATATATCAGTACATGGAAGCACAATTTGTTACTGCATATTTCAACTAGAACAAAAATGTAACAAAAATGTTTAACTTCCACAGCTGAAACTCTCTTTTTAAAAGAAAAAGTTTATTAGGCCATTGCTAGCAAAAAAA
>NW_006487578.1:0-687 GCF_000325575.1 Pteropus alecto | reverse complement strand
TATATATATTATATACACTTCTGTTTTTACAAAATTAAACTCTAAGTATAACATATCCTGTTTTTTCTCCACTTCATAGGTGAAATATGAATATTTTAAAATTCTTGATACACTTTGCCAAATAACTTTTCCGATTACATTTACCACCAACAGAATTTAATATCTAACTTGTCCTACCTTTGCTACCTTTAACTATTTTCCATGTTTGGATTTTTATATTTCTGTGTCTTACTGCTTATAACATTTGTTTCTCCAGAAAGCATTTATTGAGTTCCTCTCATACACACAGCCCTGTGCCAAGAAGTAATCTAGAAATACACACAGGACAAGGTCCCATAGGCCACGCCCCCTACCTCCACCCCGGTGCTCAGGGTGTTAGGAAGGTACTGCCACCAAGTGATGCTGATGCCAGTGCAGTGTGTTGTCCTAAAGAAGGGCTGTGGCTGGGGCTATGGGAGCAGAGAGCAGTCGCTCTTGACTTCAGACCAGTCAGCAGTTATTAAGAGTTGGGGACAGGACTGGTTCAGGCTCGTTTGTTCTCTGTGACCTAATCCTAACTAAAATCCAGTTTTAAACCTTGCCCTAAAACCAGTCTGGCAACTTTCCAAAAGGGACTCATTGACAGGCTTTCAATGGGTAGGAACAATGAACATTTGTTGAAAATTGCTATATTCTGAGGACTTCACA
>NW_006487577.1:0-687 GCF_000325575.1 Pteropus alecto | reverse complement strand
AAAACTGGGTGAGGGGCATATGGGGTCTCTCTGTACTATCTTTGTAATTTCTCTGTACATCTAAAATCGTCCCCAAATAAAACATTTATTTTAAAATAATGCCTGTTAATATTCCCTGGAGAGGAGTGAACGTTCTTGCTTTTTATCCTACCCAGGAGACAAACACCAGTATTGAACATGCAAACCAGGGACATGGCCAGCAGTTCGTCTTCAGAAGGCAGAGGGGACCGACAATAATAAGGGATCACCGTGATGACAAGCATGGGGTTCTGAGACAACTGGGGACAGGCTGGAGGCACAGGGTGTCCAAAGGGAGGCCACCGCCAGCTTCTCCCTCTCCCAGAGCCACATGGGGGTGACGACAACAGGACAGACGACAGTTGGGAGACAGGCTCACTTGTGTTCATGTGACTGTGTGACCCTCGGCAAATGACTCTGCTTCTCTGAGCCACGGTTTTCTCATCTGTAAAATGGGATTTATTCATGCCTTCCTCCCTGGGAGGGAGGTCTCATGAGGTCACGCTAGCGAGATGCTCACTGATGAAGCTCACTTGGCTAAGCTGCCCGAACTCAGTGAGGCCAAGAGAATGGGAGCATCTGAGAGAGACGTCAGGCAGGATGAGCCGGTGCTGCTGGCTGGTTGGGTGTGGGGTGTGAGGAAGTGAGGGAGAGGGTGGGGGGCATTCC
>NW_006487576.1:0-686 GCF_000325575.1 Pteropus alecto | reverse complement strand
GGCTCCGATCTCTCATTTTAACTCTTCTGCTCCCAGAAAAGAGAGCTGGGGACCTTAGACTGGACTCCAGATTTGGAGAAGTGAGGGTTCTCAGCCTGGAGTCCAGAGACTGATGGAGGGAGCCTGCGAACGCTCTGAAATGATCGTGCGACACACGCACCCAGAGAAACCGTGTTCTAGTGTTTTGGATCCTGAGGAGGTGCAGAGCTTCTTAATTCCACGCATGCTTATTCCGAACCCTACCGGATGCCGGGCACTGTTCTGGAGGACGGAGGATCCACGGGGACCAAAGCAGATAGCCAGCATTCTTGCCCTCACAGAGCTGTCATTTGGGCAGGAGGAGACATTGTCTAATTGCTCCTGGAGTGTGTCAAGTCCGCTCTCACTTCAGGACCTTTGTCCTTGGTGTTCCCTCTGTGGGAGTGCTTCTGCACGCATTCCCATAGTCGGCTCTTAGAAGTCACCTCCTCGAAGAAGCCCTCCCTGACCACCCAGCCTAAAGCGGCCCCCACCAGTCAGTAGCCATCATAATTCCTTCTTTAATTGTCTTCATGGCCTTTATCATTAGCTGGAGTCATCTTATTTATTCAGTGTGTTGGTTGCTTTTAATCTGCCATTCTTGCTAGAATTTACCAATTCCACGAGGGTTTTGGTTTGCATTTCCCCAATAGCTACTGAAATTGAGC
>NW_006487575.1:0-687 GCF_000325575.1 Pteropus alecto | reverse complement strand
CAAAGCAAAAGCCAGATAGTGGATAAATTTTGGTCTAAATTTTGGCTTGAAAAACATGACTTTGTGTTTAATTCTGTGTATTGTACAGTAAGCCCATGGAGAGTTTTAAACAGAATAATAACATATATGGCTTACCTTTTGAAAGGAAAATATTGGCTGCTGATTTAAGAAATGACTCTAATGAGGCAAATGGCAACCTTATAGACGAATGTGGAAGCTTGTGATTAGGTCAGCAATGGTTCATGGAGGAGTGGGCGTGGGTGGTGTTAAAGAACATAATATTCATGACACTTTTCAAGAATAGTAAAGCAGAGTTTTTCAGAGGAGCACTACCATGGGCTCTTGCAGTAGGGGTGATAGATTGGGCTCAATTCTGAATAAAGCAAGGAAAACAAGGAAAAGTGGGAATTTATAGGCAAGGGGCAGGGGGAGGTTTAGTGGATAGAAAATTATTAAGACGAAACATCAAGGGTAATGGGGGATTCTGGCTAAATCAACCAAACAGGATTCTTGCTGAAGTAGGTTAGGGTGATCAGACATCATCACCCCAGGTGACAGTGGAGGATTAGGAACTAAATTATGTATGGAAGGTATTCAGATATTGATGGTGAAGATTAAACTGACTTAGCAGGATGATTGCTGGAACTGGGCTGTTGAGGGATGTGAGTCTGGGTCCCTATGAAGGAC
>NW_006487574.1:0-687 GCF_000325575.1 Pteropus alecto | reverse complement strand
TTTTTTTTTTCTAATAACTTTGTGCTTTTAACTTTTTATGTTTTAATTTGCTCTTGCACCCCAATCTTTTTTTCTTAATAACTTCATCGAGGTATGATAACATACCATGAGATTTGCCAGTTTTAAATGTATAATTCAACTGTCGTTATTAATTCCCCCCCTCGTACAGCCATCGCCATCATCGGGTCTCAGAGCTCTGCCCTCGCCCCTGTGGGGTCTCACTTGCCCCTTTGCAGTTAACTCCCTCTCCTACCCCAAGCCCCCGGCAACCACCGGTCTCCTTCTGGTTTCTATAAATTTGGCTATTCGGGACATTTTACATGAATGGAATTATACCATCTACGGTCTTTTGTGACTGGCTTCTTCCACTTTGCAGTGTGTTCCGAAGTTCATCCACGTTGTAGCAAGTATCAGTATTTTATTGTTTTACTGCTGAATAGTGTTTCATTATACGGCTATACCACATTTTGTTCGCCTCATCACCAGCTGAGAGATTTGGACTGTTTCCACTTTTTGGTTATCATGACTAATGCTGCGGAGAACATTCCAAGTGCAAGTCTTTGTGTGATCGTTGTTTTCGTTTCTCTGGGTTAGCTACCTGGGAATAGAATTACTGGATCATATGGTAAAGTTATGTCTCACGTTTTAGGAAACCGCCATGATTTCCAAAGTGGATGCACCTTTTCA
>NW_006487573.1:0-687 GCF_000325575.1 Pteropus alecto | reverse complement strand
AAAAAAAAAAAAGCCCCTGAGGTTTTAGTTCCAATGCCACCAGGTAAGCCTGTGAAGCCTGGCCTTTCCAAATCTAGTTAGCTCCACTTCAACAGAAGACTCCAAGGTCTTCCTAGGAAGCTGAGTCAACTTAGGAAATCACAGTTCCCAATCCAGAGAACTCCTAGAGTGCAGATGCTGACTGCCTGCTTTTCAAAATGGCAGAGAATCATACACTTGTTCTCACTGGGTCCTGACACTTGCTGGTTTTAGCTTCAGAGTGACTCAAAGTTTCCACAGCATAATCTGCAATTGCCAAAGCTTTTCTGTGAGATTTAGGGTTGTGATCTTTCTGAAGATGTTACCTCAGAAATTATCTGGTGAAACCCACTGAGAAGTGAAACAAATTTCTTGTCCCTGTGTTAAAAAATACTGAGATCAAATAAAAAGAATCTAGCTAAACAGCTGCAGGAAATACTCTAGAAAGAAAAGATTGCAAACCAAGTAAGACTGCTTCCTTATTAGGTCCAACAGCTTACCCAAGACCCTCAACTTGCAAGGCCCACAATCCAAAATTAGTATGTCCCCACATAGTTATTGTGTGGTGTGTGTGTGTGTTCTGAGAGCACCTGAAATCTACTTTTAGCAAATTTCCAGTACAAAGATGGATATGTTAATTAGCTTGGCTGTAGTAATCATTTCACTATG
>NW_006487572.1:0-687 GCF_000325575.1 Pteropus alecto | reverse complement strand
TGGAGCTTCTCAGCCTGCACATGGTCTGTAGGGGATTGAAATGGAACTGTGTGGTACCCTAGTGAGGACTGGGCAGAGGCAGTGGTCAGAGGTCAGGAAGAAGAAATGACAGGGTCAGCAGTTAGCAGCAATGGATGCCACCATATGCTGAAAGGCCAAAGGGAACTGGTACATCACCAGGGGTTCAGGAATGGCAAAGCTCCAGCATAGACAGGAGGAAACACTTCAGCCTTGAGAAGACCAGGCAGCACCCTTGGCAACTTCTTTGGCCTCTGTCATGAGATTATATGACGTCCTTGCTCTTGATATGGGAGCAACAGAGATGGAAAAGAAAAAATATAAATGTCTATTCATACAAAGATATCTTTTGAAGAAGGTAATTTAAATTGGAAAAAATAGAAATATAATTAATAGGCAACATTTCACCACTTCTTCATTCTTATTTCCATCTGACAGGGTAGTGGCTTATGTGGAATATAAATCTCTAACAGATACAAAGAACTCTAAAAGAAAGTATTAGAAGTGTTTTTCTTCTACATTCATTTTTATTTTAATCATATACCATCTCTTGAAGTGTTATCTTGTCAGATATTACTTTATTTTTTTCTCATAGATTGTCACAGACTCTTTATTTGTCATTCATGGTTATTTAAAATTTTTTTTTAAATTTTAAAAAATTTAAAAAAA
>NW_006487571.1:0-687 GCF_000325575.1 Pteropus alecto | reverse complement strand
TTTTTTTTTAATTAAGATTTCTTCCCTCTGTTTCAGATGTACTTTCTTTAATGGATCTGAGATCGTCTTGATTTTTTTTTTTTCAGTTTGATGAGGGGACGTCTTTTGGCATTTCCTAATTTCTTATTTAGTATAACTCCATTGTATCCAAACCCTCATTTGATAGAGTCATTCATTTCTAATTTGTGGTAGATAATTAGTTTCTAATTAGAAATAGATAACAGTAATATATGCCTCAGTATGTAATATTTTAAATGACTATAACAACATTTTGACCAGGACTAATTATCCATCGAACTTTTTAATGCCCTCTATGACTGAAGAAACCAGCCGTAGAGGGCAGCTGAATCAGAGGAGATAGAAATGAGCAGACAGCATCAGAGGAAAAGGGAAATAAACTGAGTTAAGGTTTCATTCATTGACTTTCCTTGGCAAATGCCATTCTGTTCGCACTAATGTTACTTTAACAAGGGCCAGGGAGAACTGCGAATTTTATGCTGACTCAGTAATTTCCATTTTCTGAGTCCCTTCTACTGTCTACTCTTTTTTTCCTACAGGACCCGATGCTCTTGAGTTACCCACCAGCCCATATTCCTTCCCTAATGAGACAGCTGCCCACCCAGCCTGTTCTGCAGTGTCCATGGACCTAGCACTATGAATGTCAAGTGGTGCAGATGTCAGGTTCAC
>NW_006487570.1:0-687 GCF_000325575.1 Pteropus alecto | reverse complement strand
GCTGCCGTTCGATCGCTTTACTGAGTCCGCGAGAGGAGGAGCACCGCGCGCCGCGGGGCGGGGCCTGGGCGGGCGAGGGCGGAGCCTGCGGGGGGCTTTGGAAGCTGGGGGCGAGGGGGTGCGGTGCTGGGCGCGGCCTCGGCAGTGCTGGGGCCCTTCGGGGGGGGACCTCGCGAGACGCTTTGTCCGGCGTGTTGGAAATCCTGGCTGATGGATTATAGCTGGAAGCGGAGTCTGCTCAATTTTCTTTTCCAAAAACTAAGGAAACGTATCTTTGCGCTCTCTTTTGGCTTGGCTGTGTCAGCTTTCTTCTCTGAACTCAGGACTCTCACTTTTAGTGCCCTGGTGTATATTAAGTTCTATGCCTTCCACATGTGGTGGTTTTTCCAAAAAGGCTCCCTAAGTGAGAAAATCTAACACTCAAGTCCTGGTTAAGCTGCGGCTGGCTTACAGTTGTGTAAATTTGGGCACAGATTTGGATTATCTTGGTTGGACCTACGTATCTGTATGACCTTGGGCAGACCCCTCTAAACCTTCCGCAGCACTCAGCTCCTAGGGATGTTAAAAACCCAGTCCCCAAGTGACAGTGGGGCAGCCATTTTTGGCTCAGTGTGAATTTGGGCTCTGCCCCTTACCTTCTGTGTGACCTTGAACAAGTTCCTTAACCATTTTGATGTCCCCTTCATC
>NW_006487569.1:0-687 GCF_000325575.1 Pteropus alecto | reverse complement strand
GCACCCTGTTATGCTTCTAATTTCTTCAGGCCATCTGATACGAGGCTTCATCTTGCCCTTGATTTCAGAATGTTTCCGTCTGGTCTCCCCTCTCTCTCCCCTTTCTGCTTTCTCGATGGATAAAGAATTCCTTCTTTTTTTCCGGCTGGTACCTTTCATTTCTTCCCTTCTGTCTTTCAGAAATCTTTTAAAAATCTTCGACTTTCTGAAGTTTATATGTGATGTACCGAGGTGCAGTGTTTTATTGGCATTTACCTCGCCTGGTGTTCTCTGCACTTTCTGGATCCGCGGTTTGGTGTCCAAGGGTAATTTGGGGCTAATTCTCTGTCACTATTGTTTCGACTACTGCTTCCGTTCTTTCCTTCTCTTCCTTCCCCATCCGGTATCCCGTGAGATGTCGTTCTGCCTTTCGTAGTTGTCCCGCAGTTCTTGGAAGGTCGCTTCTGTTTTCCAGTCTTTTATTCTCTTTACTTTTCCGTTTTGGACGTTTCTATTGTCAAATCCTCAAGTTCGGTGATTCTTTCCTCAGCCATGTCCGGTCTACCAATGGGGCCACCAAAGCTATTCTTCATCTCTGTTCATGTTTTTTTTTTTTATCTCTAATATTTCTTTTTTATTCTTTCGTAGAATTTCCATCTCTCTGCTTACATTATTCATCTGTTTTTGCATGTTGTCTACTTTTTCTAT